>NW_019397778.1:0-42383 GCF_000591075.1 Eurytemora carolleeae | reverse complement strand
CTGGAAACCACAGTCAAGGAGATACATAGGAAGATGAGAGTGGTGAAAGGCTTGAGATGGCTGGTCAAGAGAGTAATTGCAGACTGTGTAAAATGCAGATTGATAGAGAAGAAAACCCTAGAACTGAGATTAGCTAGTCATCCTGAAGCAAGAACAGTCCTAGCTCCATGTTTTCACTCTTGTATGATGGATATTTGCTACGGATTTAAAGGTCAAACTTACAAAAGGTCCAGAGCAGTTATCAAGATCTAAGCATTAGTAATAGTATGTCTGTTGACGGGAGCTACTAATATAATGGTTTTGGAAGGGATTGAAACTCAAGATGTATGTGCAGCACTAGAACAACATTCAAACCGGTATGGAGTGCCTGGTTTTGTGTATGTGGACAACGAAACCCAGCTCAAAGCCCTGCAGTACGCGAAGTTCTCCGTGAGGGACCTGGACGCGATGGTACAAGACAACCTAGGGATGAAGATCATTGTCTCCAATGCTAAGGCGCACTCTGAGAGGGGAAGAGTTGAGAGAAGGATCAGGGTTCTCCGAGAAACCATGAAGAAGATGGGAGTGAATAGTTCTCATCCTATGACCTGCTTACAGTGGGATACATTATTCTCTAGGATATCCAACTCAATAGATAACCTCCCCCTAGCTTTAGGAAATACTTCAAATGAAACTGATTGAAATTAGGACGGAATAATTACAGGTCTTTGGAGGGAAGTGGGATTGATCTGGAAATGAGCTCAAACTTCACAAAATTCTTGAAAGAAACCAGACCATTTACCTACAATGGTACCAGGGTTTTATTGATAATATTCATTTTTTGAGTTTGAGGCCTAATAAATGGTTGAAGTCTGGCCGAACCCCAGTGATTGATGATATTGTGTGCTTTGTGTTTAATGATTCTAGCTGCTCCAAGGAGTCTGTATATTGGAAACTTGGGAGGGTGACGGGGATTAGTGGTTCTAAAGTTACTCTCAAGTATTCGTTAAAGGCCAAGGGAAATGAGCAAACAGTGGTAAGGAGTATGAGGGACGTCAGTATAGTTTATGCAGTAGGGGAATTTTTAATACCCTAGATCATTTCAATGATTGTGCAAAAGATCACCAAACCTCGGAGCAATAGCTCCGAGTGCGAAATTATACTGATGTCCAAGGTTTGCTGCATGATGGGGGGGGCTAGTATCTTAATAAACAGAGCACACATAGTTTTAATCGCTGGTATGATGGATGATATTTGGTTAGGAGTTATCAAAATGGTGAAAATGTATTTATCTAGACTGTTGACGAAGGAGGATTTCCGGAAGGCCGTGAAGGAGAGATGGACAACAGAGAGGAGCGTAGACTTCGAGGAGAGGATGAGGATGTTGATTCCTTCCCAGTTTCCCAAGGTTTGGGGAGAGACCAGGATCGCCAACAAGATTGGNTTCCCTAAGGTGTGGGGAGAGACTAGGATAGCCAATAAGATTGGCATGGTTGGAGACCTGGCAGGAAGGAATCATAGGATCAACACTGGAGGAGATGAGAGATATATGTCTCTGTATCTTAGGAGAGTATCTCAATCTGGACTGGACTGGCCTAGCAAGCTGACTCTGGATCAGTTCATACCTCTACATGCTCCTCTCCTAGACTTCCTGGTGGAGGATGCGAAGCGGATCGACGCCTGGAAGTATCCGAAGCTGGAGGAGCTGGAGAAGTATCAGAGGATTAGGGGATTAAGTCTGAGAATGCTGGATAGGATTGAAGTGAGAGAGTTGGTTTGTGGTGTATCTTCAGCCTTGGAGATATTAGAGGTGAGGAAATGGGTTGAAGAGATGCAGGATGTGGATCAGAGATTGTTTGGAACCTGGGTGGTGTCCTTTGATGTGGAGGATGTGAAGGCCACTTACTTCGATACCCTGAGGATGGCCAGGAGAGCGACCATTGATCCCAAGAGTGCGGTTCTAAAGAGGAAGTGCGACCCTGAGATGATGTTGGATGCTTCTAAGGATACTTTTAAGCAGATTCCTGGGAAGATTATGTTCGGGAATGGAGTGTCATGGACCTGCCTAATCTCTCTAGATCTAAAGAGGAACAAGAGGAAGGAATACGTGTTGGAGAGGATGACAGTGCAGCCAGAGCTTCTTGAGTTTCTACGTGATCTCCCTGTAGCTACCGGACTTGCTGTTCAGAGAGATGTTCGAGGAGTGGAGGAGTTCTACTCGTTGATCTCTGGTGAAGATGTAAGGTTGGAGAGAGGATTTCTGGATCTTACATCTCTAGCTGTTTTAGCAAGATACAAGTTCCAGTCAAGAAACATGACAGCTATGGGAGTGCAGGTGATCGGAACCCTACTGAACAAGAATGTTTCTACAGGGGATGACTGGTGGGGAGAGAGATGGCAGTTGATCCTGGAGTCCCTGAAGTGCTATGCGTTAGGAGACATCCAGTTTGGGTTCATGACCTACAATATTCTGGCAGGATTGTTATTGAGAGGTGTTTTCCCTGATCCGGAGGTATTATGTAAGTACATGAAGTGCGGCCAGAAGGACGCATAGGACTGGTTCCTGGAGTTCTTGCTGGTGTCGCTAGAGGGAGTGGAGTATCACCAGAAGGCAGAGGAGGAAGCTGAGACGAGGGAGGAGATGATTCTCTCTCTAAGGTACAGGAACGAGAGAGAGAAGTTGTTCGAGTTCTCACCTCCTTTGATCAGGTTATGGACGAAGATCCTAGGGAAATGGCCTGCTCCTACTTCTGGAGGATGTCGGTATCTACTGGAGGCGAGGGAGTGGTTTCTGGTTCAGGTGGAGGTGTTGGCCGAGGTTGGTTATACTTGGTGCAGGGGGACGAGGCTGAACCCCCCTGGGAGGGAAGAGAAGGAGTATGCCAGGTTTGGGCTAGAGCCAGAGGACCTGGAGAAGCAAGATTGGTCAAGACCTGTAGAGAGTTTCAGAGGTTTGGAGAGGCCCAGTGGTTTGAGGATCCCGTTGCTGGTGTTGGACATGGAGAAGGTAAAGAGTAAGGAGATAGGGGAGAAGTGTACGCGGATCGGGAGATGTCAGAGGTGGTCCCTGTTGGAATGGGCCAGGATGAATCCCCGGGAGCTGGTTAAGTTTTTTGTGAGGATGGAGAGAAATGTAGGGTTTCAACAATTCTACGGAGGTCAGTACGATGCCATGCGACTCTGTTATTGGAGAATTATGGACAAGAAGGCTCCGGTGGTGGAGATTACGGAAAAGAGGCTGAAACTGGCAGTGCTCCAATCTCTGGAAGAGGAGTCGGAGGGTCTGAGGAAGTGTGAGGAGGAGTTGAGTGAGGAGGATGAGAGTGGATCGGCTGACCAAGCTCTCTGAGGACTGGGAGTACGAGGAACAAACTCGGTGGAGAGAGGAAGCTCCTCTGCCTAATCCCAAGGTGAGGTCGGGGGTGAAGAGGAAGAAGAGTTCCAAGCCAGGGAAGCAGAATAGGATGAGGATGAGGAGTGCTAGAGAGACTGTAGCTGGGTCCAGAGCAGAGGAGCCGGTTGGTCTCTCTCCGTCCCAGCCTTCTCCAGGTTCATCCAGAGGTAGGAGTGGGTTCGGGGAGAGTGTCTCCGGGCCTCTGCAGGAGGATGGATCGGAGGAGGTGGTAATCCTGGAGGATGACGATGATGTGTTCCTGGAAGCTGAGGAGGAGCGTTCAGAGAGGGTTGCATCTCCTAAAAGGAGGAGTGCAGCTCTAAAGTTCTCCAGGAAGGTGGTGGAGCGGACTCCAACCTATGATGAGAGGATTGAGGGATCGGCGAGGGATTCGCCTCGTGAGGAGATGGATCTGGAGTTGGATGTTCCCTGGGAGGACAGGATGTTCTAAAAAACCCTGAGTGGTTAAGTGAATCCAAACTCTGAAAGATCTGTGTTGTGTTTTAGGTTTTCTAGGAGCTCAAGTCGCGGGGTGCAGAAGAACTTTTTTGTTTTCTCTTGGCTGGGCGAGTGTTACGCGAGCCATGCTGCGTGTATAAAGTCTGCTTGTCACCCCTGTGTATTTCTGAGTTCTCCCTGAAGATCTGTACGGAATGTATTGTGAAAGAACTAGTTTAGGAACTGTTTACAGACTGACTACGCAGGCGCAAGATTTCTCGCGGAGTAGTGAATAATTTATATCAGTATATGTTTATTCGTCTTGCAAGTTTTAACCGTGTCCAGAATTCTGGGATCACTGTGGTAACTATTTTTATATACTTATGCTTATCGTTTTGATTATAGTATGATTGATATTTATATATGTGTTTGTTGGTTCCTAGCCACAGTTTTTTAATGCCTGAGTGAATTATTTGTTGTATTTGTATGATTTATCACTCAAAGCTTTTTCTGTGGGTTTATTAAACTTATTTAGATTGAAGGCTCAGAGAAATAAACGTTCGGAACCTTATTATCATCCTTTTGTTATGAAGAGCGTTGAGAGAAGGGAGTCTTACGATCCGGTCCTGAAAAATACCACACGGTATATATATTAGGTCTTTAGGGAAATCGCTAAGTATCGAAACACCCCCACCCCATTAAATGTCCCTAAATATTATATCCCACCCTAGCTTTTCATTAAATAAAGGTCTTGTATATGCAAAATTTCCCAATCCCCACCCCAATAAATGTCCTTAAATATATGACTGTTATATCCCACCCTAGCTTGTCTTTAAATAAATGTCTTGTTATATGTGAAAAATTTCCGAATTATGATTACTATATGATTTGTTATATTCTGAGTTATTTAAAGATCTGAATTTACATTTTGGTATATGAAATTTTATTGTCTTTGGTAAATACTTTTTTCTCTTCAGTCGTCACAAATGTGGTATTAAAATCTACACTGTTATTTATGTGTTATAAATTGCAATCAGTATCTTTTTTTTGGCTTGTAATAGGTTTTTAGCTAAAATAAAACAATTTGCATATTGAACGTTTTCACCTGTGTTATCTTTATTCATTGTTGTACAACTTAAAATTTAAAATTTATAAAGTAAAAATGAAATAAATTTATATACATATATATATAATATACTTAGTTAATGCAGGGTTAATTTTTGTCAGGCTTACACAGTAAGACTTTGTCTAAGCTTGTTAAGTCATCTTTAAGCTCTCTGTAAACTTGAACTGATATCTTTATCGAACTTTAATTTAAATGTCTTAAGCTTTCGAGCAAAATTGGTAAGCATTATGCTAATTACTTCTTTAAAACCAAAGCTAACACAAATTGACTTTACGTGCTGAAATATACATGAAAAGAGCATCAGAAAAGCATAAATGAGTAGTAAAATCAAAGTCCAAGGCGATGTAACACTTCATAGTTGACCCTGTCTTCAAAATTAATAAGACTTTTTACATCCAGTCTAAATCTACATTGGTAAGCGATAATATCTGAAGACTGTTTTTATATTCTGGTTTTGATTGAATACCAAGCTTTTAACGAATTGCAAATTTACAACTTATCATTGAGAATCATTTTAATTGATTAATTCTCTTGACTTTATAATACGTCTTCCCATGGATGGTGTATTTGTGGACATACGCCCAACTGTTCTACTGACCATCCAACCTACAAGCACGTGGGTTTACAGCTGCTTGATGCACTTGTGGCCCCTAGCATATTATAGTGGTGGCTCTAGCCTGTCCTAGCCGCAGCTCTCGGCCAATATAGTGTCTTAACCTAACCTAAGCCTCAAATAATATAAAAGTAAACAGCTGTCGTAGGCTGGATGATGCAATAGGTCAGATTGGCAGAGAGCAATTCAACATTACCCTACCCATTCTGTTCCAACACCTTGATTTAAATCAAAATTGAATTAATTAGTCCTCTTCATTGTATTGATATAATCGCTTACCTATGTATGGATTTTTTCTTTTGAAAAACCTTCATCACAAATCATGGACTTAACGCTTTCCTAAAACTAAAACTTTTTTCCTAAACCTGAACCTTATCATTCATCAGCTTTACTCTTTCATAACCTAATTTGTCTCATCCTGTCACTGAACCTCTCTTCATTAACATTAAGTGCTTCTTTGCAAAACCTGAAACCATCTCTTCTTTAAACCTTAACAAAGACTTCCCTAAACCTGATCTTATCCTTCCATAAACCTGAATCTTTTAATCACAAACCTAATCTGTCTCATCCCTAAACTTTAACTATACAGGGTGTCTTAATTAACATTGGAATTGAGAGACTTCTTAAGTATTGTATTAAATAAAAATTACAGAAAGTGCATCAAAAAACGACTCAAAAGAGATTTCCAAATTGTGGTCTACCTTCTTTCTATCTTTAAAATTGACGGAGATATTAAACATTTGACAATTTTGTTGATTTTTTAAAAATGAGAATTAGTACAAATTTTATACATTATTATTATATCAATACAATGAAGACGACTTTAGATTTCAATTTTCATTTTACATCAAACCTGTCAATAAACAAGCTTGTCTTTTATTACTCTTTTACTATGAGAAAAGCTTGTTATCTGAAATGAAAAGTCGCCTTCATTGTGTTGATTTAATCAAATACTACTGTATCTTTAATCCATTTTAAAGGTAACAAAATGGTAGACCACATTTTGGAAATCCCAGGGCCAAATGTTAAAAATGTAATACCACACAATTATGTTTACAAACAAAGACAATATTTATGGTTATATGTTTACTATGTTTATATATATTTATTTTTCTCATTCAAGCAAGAAGTTAAACCTATAAATTATAAATTCTACATTTTTTAAATCTAATTCCACATTTTTAGATCAAATTCTTCATATTTTAGATCAGATTATACATTTTTTAGACCTAACTCTACTGTTAAAACTAAAGGATCTTTCTTCATCCATTATAAATTCTACATTTTTTTAGATCTACTTCCACATTTTTTAGATCAAATTCTTCATATTTTAGATCAAATTATACATTTTTTAGAATGAATTCTTAATATTTTAGAT
Organism: Eurytemora carolleeae; assembly: GCF_000591075.1. NCBI lineage: Eukaryota > Metazoa > Arthropoda > Copepoda > Calanoida > Temoridae > Eurytemora > Eurytemora carolleeae. The sequence continues at coordinate 35,455 of NW_019397778.1, read as the reverse complement.
CAGATTTTTTAGACAAAATTCTACCATAAATACAGAATTCTGTACTTCCAATATAAATTTTGCACAAAATTTGGGAATTTTATCTGTAATATATAAAATTGGATCTATTTTGAGTCAAAAATGTCATTTAAAAATGTTTATTTTTGAAAAAATATATAAAATCTAAATTTTAATCAAATTCCACAATTTTCCCGAAATAATTGGAATTTGGTCTAAAAATTTTTTTAGATCTAAGTCCACTTAGATCAGATTGCCTTTAGATCAAAAGGATTATAGATCGATTTCCTATGCACTTTTAATTCTGAAATCTTTTAACTTTTAATTTTTTTGCTATTTATCTCTAATAAGTAATTTATTACAATTTAGTTTATAGAATGATTCCAGACACTGCTTTTGTTAAAATTTTAATAAAAAGTATTTCTTGAATTTATCTGCGATATTGCTGACTTAGTGCATGGGATTCAATTTCTTCAAATACATAAGATTGGATTTCATATTGGACATTTTTGATTTGAAAATATTGATAATAGAGAGAACTTCCTACATTGGAATATTTCTATTCTTTTTATTCAATAAAACTAGCAATCATTTGAATACTTTAAAGGATAATCTGTAACAAATTGAAATTTTTTTTAAATAACCTAGTACTATTTTGTTATTGAGTCTACAAATCTAAAATAAACATTTGTAAAAATTCTTTAAAAACCTTTAACATATTATTAATAACAAAAACTTTTTGAACCTCTAATCCAAGTCGTCTTGTTTTTTTGATAACAATAAAATCAGGTAAATATGCAAGAAAATCATCTAATAGACCCTGAAAATCAGGTAAAAAAGCAAGAAAATCGTCTAATAGACCTTGAAAATTAGGTAAATATGCAAAAATATCATTTAATAGAACTTGAAAATCAGGTAAATATGCAAGAATATCATCTAATAGACCTTGATAATCAGGTAAATAGGCAAGAATATTATCTAATAGACCCTGAAAATCCGGTAAATATGTAAGAAAATCATCTAATAGACCATAAAAATCCGGTAAATATGCGAGAAAATCATTTAATAGACCCTGAAAATCCCGTAAATATGCAAGAAAATCTTCTAATAGGCCCTGAAAACCAGATAAATATGCAAGAAAATCTTCTAATAGACCCTGAAAACCAGATAAATATGCAAGAAAATTTTCTTATAGACCCTGAAAATTAGGTAGGTTTCCTTGAACAGGTTCCTTGGCGTTTTGTAATTTCTGTAATTCTAGTTTCTATTTTCAACTTTAAATATTTGTACAGGGTGATTAATAAGTGCATTGTGCATGTGTTGGAGGGGGGGTTTGGATTTAAAGCATTTTTACTAAATGTACTGTTGATATTTTACAAGATGGAAATAGTAGATTTCAGTTTCTCAAAACTGTTTACAAGCTTGACATATTTCTTAGAAAACTCCTAGGTCTTACCAACATTTCAGAATTGAATTCCTCCATACCCCTTTTACATTTCTTGTCGAGAGCAGACTTTTTATAAATCAAAATTGATTCTGACGAAATATGTCTGGTGATAAATTTTCTTTGTTTTTTAGGTAACACTTTTTGGAAAGCAAGTTATTTTAAATGTTGCTCAATCTTTCAGTATTGTTAAACCAATAACAAAATTTTTTAAGGTGGATTTACAATTTTTGTTTCGCGAAAATCAAAAATATTTGAAGACAATTTTCTGTAGTTCTAAGCGTTTGGAGTAAGTACAACAGTCGACAAAAATCAAAGTATAGAGTAGGTAGGGACTTAATATGAAGCATAGGGGTTGCATGGTGGGAGGAAAGGGTGGGGGAAGGTAAAACAGAAGTGTAGCAGGGGGAGGGGATTTTGGGGAGTCAATTCACAAGAATTAAGGGATAGAAGCAAATTTCTAACACAACTTTATCTTTCTTATACATTTTAAAATATTTAATAGTAAAATCCTTTATAGATTACAAAAAGGAGAGAAGGTATATTTAGTGAAAGAGCTGGGATGGGGGGGGGGGGAAATAAATGATAATCAAATATCGAAGAAATTAATATGTTAAGGGTCCTAACTAAGAACTTGGATTTAAATGAGATCCTTGACCTTCTTGCAGGAAACTACATAGATACAGACCATGTATACCTTGAGCCCCATGAGAACAGCAACTGCAGTGAGGGATATGATAATTCTAAAGATGAAGGGCATCCAACCCAAATTCCAAGGCCAATTTTACAGGTTGGAAAAAAGTTTCAATTTTTAATTAAATAATGCCCCACATCATCAGTAAAAATTCTTGATTATGTTATATATAGATATTATTAAAGGCCAAAGTGGCCGAAGTGAGAACTCTGTCTGGAAGGGAGTGCCTGTATGAGTTCAATATTGAGGAAGCTAAGATTGGATAACTAACCCACTAGATTAGTAACCCAGCTGATGAACTTTAGGAAGGGCCTGAGAATCAGGCCATACATGATAAACCTGCATTAAAAATAGCTTGAGATGCTTGGTTATGGGCAAATATTCAGAGATAAAATAAGCAAAGAAGCACCACCTTTACCTGAACATAACTTCCAGAAATACAGAGATATCTCACCTAAAGAGATGTTTAAATTGTTCATCTCTGAGGATATCTTGGAAAAAATAGCCAAATGTTCCAATCAGTATGCTCTGACAAAAAGTGGTGAGCTTTCTGGAATCAAGAGCAGTGAGATCAAAGTGTTCTTTGGAATACTATAACTTTCTAGATACTAACTATGAATTGTGTTGGAGTAACTCATTAGATGGTGGAAGGTAAATGAGCACACTTAATGAAGGGCAAATCAGAGTTCATGAAATTCGATGATCGCACCTTGAAGCTCCTTCTCATTGTGAGAAAGAATCAAAGATCTGGATGTGCATTAGATGGTGTCAAAGTGCCAAATTACTGTGATAAGTATGATAGAGCCACTTGCTTTGACCCCTTCGTTGGGTTTCACACAAAAGGATGGTGTGAATAATTTTTTTTTTTTATTAATTTATTTGCATTATTGTTTATTAGTAACATCAGGAATTAATGAGTAAAAGTATTATTGGGTAAATAATAGTTCCTATGGTCATTTATATAACATTTTAGTGAATTAATATTGCCTTTTTCATAAATTTAGGAAAAATTCTGTATATCCGCCCTGAGCAACTGCACACTCTATGCACTTGTAGAAATTATAGTGATACAACCTAGATTGCCTTCCATATTAAGTACCATTAACCTGTTGATTCATCTGTCCCTCCTCTTCCATCTGTCCCGCATCTTTGATCTGTCCCACCTCTTTAATCTGTCTCACCTCTTCAATCTGTTCCGCCTCTTCCATTGCTTCAGTCTCTTCCTTTTCTACGGTCTGTTCCTTCTCTTCAGTCTCTTCCTTTTTTTGGTCTCTTCCTTTGCTTTGGTCTCTTACCCTGTTACAGTCTCTTCTTCCTCTGCTTTGGCTTCTTCCTTTGCTTCAGTCTCATCCTTCACTTCAGTCTCTTCCTTCGGTGACATGGAAACGCCTCAACATGGAAACGACTCAACACGGAAACGGATCAAAAATACCCGGAAACCCCTCAAAAACCGGTTTTTTTGAGGCATTTCCGCGATTTCTTCAAATTTTTCGGAAATCCCTCTAAATTCAAATTTTGAGGAGTTTCCTCTTTTTTTTGATCGATTTCCCAGAATTGTATATCCGTTTCCCCTTTATTTTATTCAAATATTTTAGAGGGATTTCCCAATATTTTTGAGGGGATTCACAATATTTTTAATCCGTTTCCTCATTTTTTTGATCCGTTTCCGCTTTTTTCTAAAACTTTAAAATTGATCTGTCTCCCTTAATTTTTTGATCCGTTTTCTGCATTTTTTTGATCCGTTTCTGCTTTTTTCATAAACTTTAAAAATCTCAATTTGTTGATCGGTTTCCTCAAATTTTTTATCTGTTTCTGCTTTTTTTTGATCCGTTTCCGCTTTTTTCAAAAACTTTAAAAATCTCAATTTGTTGATCGGTTTCCTCAAATTTTTGATCCGTTTCCGCTTTTTTTTGATCCGTTTCCGCTTTTTTCAAAAACTTTAAAAATCTCAATTTGTTGATCGGTTTCCTAAAATTTTTGATCCGTTTCCGCTTTTTTTGATCTGTTCCGCTTTTTTCAAAAACTTTAAAAATCTCAATTTGTTGATTGGTTTCCCCCAATTTTTGGTCCGTTTCCTCATATTTTTGATCCGTTTCCGCTTTTTTCAAAAACTTTCAAATTGATCCGTTTCCTCATATTTTTGATCCGTTTCCGTGAAAAGGGGCTTGGCCAATTTTCACAAAGGTACAATTAAACCTTTATCTTATTAATATTGTGGAAGAATGTCGCTACTCTCTATTGAAAATTGTTCAATTCTTGCAATTTACTCCATTGTTTCTGTAGCAAGATTTCCACATTTCCTGTTCATCAAAAATCATGTAATTGTTGTAATTTATCCCTGTTTTACTCTATATTATTTTTGTGTAAATCATAGTTGCTTCTTCTATCTATTTACAAAAAAGAACACCTGCCCCCCCCCCATTAAAAATAAAAATAACAGAATATCAGGATAGATCTGTTTCTAATCCAAGCTTTGGATTGATAAATAAAGGGACTGTCGCTGTAATTACAAGTGACTTTTTAAAGAGTGGCATTTACAACTGTTTATGTTCTCCGGGTACATTCTTCCACACACATGTCTTTACTCTGTAGGTAGGTTCAAGCAGAGGCGCAACTAGGACTTTTGCTAGGGGGGGGCAATATAATATTTTGTAATGGTCATTTTCGAAATTTTTTTTATCGCATTAAGCCTATACCCCCATTCATTTTTCGCGAACACTCCCTTTAAATTCATTCAGGCAAACCTAAAAAAATGGGACTCTATTCTCAGTAATACTGTAAATCGTTTTAACTTCATAGTCCAAAATACTTGAAAAAGGATTTTTTCTAAAATAAAACAAATTTTAATGTGGGAAAAAAGTAAAAAAAAAAATTATCCGCAAATTACAAGCATTCTTAAAATACAAAGAATGTGAATGTATTATCACGCTATCATCGTACAACCTTTTTGTAAAAATAATACGAACAATTTTTTATCTTTAACATAATCTTGATACGGAGATAATAAATATGTAGATTTAAAAAAATATTTTTTGTGAAGCATAAATAAAAATATGTAACCCTCAAATTTTTTAGTGCGACTAAGAAGCTAGATCGGAACCAGAACCTGTCTCAGATAACCAACAAACCATCATTGAAATATTTATTTTTCTCTCAGATAACCCTTGAACCTTGTATCTGTTAAAATGGCAATATAAATTTTTTTGATTTATATTATTACGTATCTGGAAAACGCAACTATAACGTCACGCTACCTTACATAACGTTTCTGAAATGTTCTAGAAACGATATTTTGTTAGTCGGGCACTATAAGATTATAAAAAAAATTTGTTTAATTTATTAACTCTTTTTAAAGTTGTATGTCAAAGTATGTTTTTTAAACAAGAACAAACCATTGTTATTATAAGAATTTGGTATATTATTGAGCGCAAAACAATCCCTTCAACGATTAAAAATTGCTGTTTTTTACTTTAATTTCTGAAAATGCTCTCGTTACTCCCCTGCAGATGCCAAAAAAGATGATTTGAAAGTTTTGAATAAGATGAAACGTATCATACAAAATTAGGTATCTGACCTAAAATTTAAGAACCGATCAACAAATTGAGATTTTAAAAGTTTTTGAAAAAAGCGGAAACGGATCAAAAATATGAGGAAACACAAAAATTTGAGGAAACCGATCAACAAATTGAGATTTTTAAAGTTTTTGAAAAAAGCGGAAACGGATCAAAAATTTGAGGAAACCGATCAAAAATATTGGGAAACAGATCAATTTTAAAGTTTTATAAAAAAGCGGAAACGGATCAAAAATATGAGGAAACTGATCAAAAATTTGAGGAAACCGATCAACAAATTGAGATTTTTAAAGTTTTTGAAAAAAGCGGAAACGGATCAAAAATATGAGGAAACAGACCTAGGAAACCATTCAACTCTAAATATTGGGAAACGGATACAAAATATTCGGAAATCCCTCAACAATTCTGAACTTTTGAGGGATTTCCTTGAATTTCTAAAAAAAAACGGAAATGCCTCAAAAATAATTTTTGATCCGTTTCCGTGTTGAGTCGTTTCCGTGTTGAGGCGTTTCCATGTCACCGAAAAGTCCACTTGAGTTTAAGCTGTCAATTAAATAAAAATTTAGGGAGTATTATTTAAAATCAGGTATCTAACCATTTCATAAAAAGACCATTTAAAAATACACGATTAGGCCCTTAATGTTAAAAATGTTCTCTATTTCTATTTACCTTCTTGTTGATGAGTTTGGCTTCCAATTCGGAAGAAATCCATGACAGCTTTCTTAAGACCTTGCGAAATAGCATTTGGATGTGCCTTAATCACCAAAGCTAAAAACAAAACAAAAAATATTTTTTAAAACAAATTTTTAGTTCACACCCCTTGATGTATTAAGTGTCTCAGTTGTCCCAATATTTATAGGGTAAGTTGTGCTTCATGTGTATTTGATGGGAAACTATCTTTAATATTTTAATAAACTCAGAAACCAATGCTAGGGATCCAGATCTAGGGGTTTATGTTTAGTCTTAAGAGGAGTTTTGCTCTTTTGCTACTTCAAACAACAGTAATTTTGATTTTATTTGCAAACGTCAGGATAGAAAATGAACTTACTTGATAGCAGGGTGGGGGGGGGAAGGTTCAACTCGAAGTAAGAATATACACCCCATGGATCCGCAACATTTGTTCAGCTGATCTTGCTGAGAAGCATCGGACTCAAGCTGCACTCGTTTGAACCTTTCATGCTTGAATTGAATCCACAGGTTTTTCGTGAAATTGTTGATCAGGTTGCTGGCCAGCCATAGTTTTCTCTGCAGGAGCAGTCTTGGTAGTGTATAAATTACCCATTCTTTTTCGCTGGTCTATATCTTTCACAGAACTGGTCGAGTTGCAGATTTTAGGTTAAGTTTTGCAGATTTTTGCTTCATATTTTGTTCATTTTAAAACAAACCTCTTTGGGCCCAAATTTTTTGTGGAACATCACATGACCATAGGGAAGGTTATGAATGATAAAAAATTTTAAAAATGTGTTTTAAAGGTTTATAATTTTGTAAAAAAATTTAAATTCTTGAAAATCTGTGAATTTTTTTTTAAATCTGCTAAATTTTTTTCTTCTGTGTTTTAAATGTAAACAAAAAGAATATGTTCACAATTTAGATAGAAGAAAAAGCTTAGAAAGAAGTGCGTGAAGTGCCTTGAATTTCTAGTATCTGTATACTTAATAAGTGAGTCAGCAGCAGCAGATCTGACCTGTCCAGCCCCTGGCAAAAGCCACAAGGACTGGATCAGCAGTCAGGAGGTAATTTTTAAACACACATTGTTACCAGGACTTCATCATTTATTTTTTATTCATACCTTGTAAATGAAATATTAAAACCTTTTAAAAAGTGGAGTATAAATTACCTATTCTAAATGTTCCTGTACACTCATCAAAATTCTACTGTCGTCTTCCTACCGATACTTTTAAGTTCACTGCAACTTGATCAAACTTGTTCTTATAAAACCCTTGTTAGTTGGTCCAGGGACCAAATATTATTTTGCTATGTGTGAAGGTTCAGGGCCCGTGCAGGTGGTCGGCTCCTATAGGTTGGAATGAGATATACGCCGGTAACCAGACAGGGATCCCACCAGCTTGATTTTGACTCCAGACCATTTTTTCAGAGTAAGCATGAAATAGTGTGAGAATCTAATGTCATCTTTATACCCCAGCTTAGGTATGATTTATTGAGTGTATTGAAGACAATTAGTGATATTAAAGTGCTTTGGTTATAAGATTTAAGTGCATATATTTAGTCATCATTACAGACTGACTTAAATGCAAGAAAAGCGAATATGAATGAGGAAGGGTACGAGACCTGAGAACCCAAGATGAGCAGGTAGATTCTAGTTGATTTTTACTGAGAATGATTTATATTGTTGATGAATTGTTATATCTGAATTGATTAAACAAAACTTAAAATTGTAAACTTATTAAGTGGATCAGCAGCAGCTTTTCAAGGACTGGGACAGCAACCAGTAGGTAACTTCTTAATACAATTGATAGAATTGGTGGGTGGTGTATTAGTCAACAGTAAAGAAGATTAACTTGCTATTAATATTAAAAAACATGTAATGACATTTTAGTTAGTTACTTTATTAATTAATTCTTTGCTTCATTGAACAAATAATTGATTGATTGAACATTAGACAAGCTCATTAAAAATTCTCATTTAATTCATAAGTAAAATTGAACCTGCATGTATTCTTTTGATTGATTGATTGATTAAGGGGAAGGGTTCTTAATGACAAAAGATAAAAGAAAAAATAACAAGAATTTGTAGAACTTCATTCATTGATTGATCATTTTATTGTTTGTTTAGTTGATTGATTGATTGGTTGATTAAATGATTGATTGCTTGATTAAATGATTGATTGCTTGATTAAATGATTGATCATTTGTTTCATTGATTCCTAAACCAATTATTAACACATTGTCATTAACCATCTATGTATGAGGTGGTCGATATCAACCGCTCACTTAGTCACTTTTTAACCCCTTATCAGTTTTCAAATTAATTTGTTGTTTAAAGTTTTGTGTAACTTGGGAACCCAGAAACCAAGTTCCAGCATGTTTTTGCTTGTTTTTGTTTTTATTCAGTGTAGATCTTGATAGGTATTGAGAGGATAAGCAAAAATTAGACAAAAATGTGAGACCCCCTTCACTTTTTTCAAAGTTAACATTTCCGTGATTTTTTTTAAAAAATACGTCTAAAGTAATTACTTTTTATATAATTTACATTTAAATGTTTAAAATTATTGTTTTAGTATAATTTTCACAACTTTTTTGAGCAGTTGTTATTGACTAACAGTTGGGCAAAATAGATAGCTGCTCTAAGTATCAGAATAATGTAAACGGCATTGTTCTTTATATTTTCATTGATAATGCAGGATAAGAAGGTAGGGATGGGAAGGGATGGGTGGGATGGTATGGGAGGGATGGATTGGATAGGAAGGGAGGGATTGGAAGGAAGGAATGGGAAGGGGGGGGTGGAAAAGAAGGGATGGGAAGGGACGAATGAGAAGAGAGGGAGGAATGGAATGGATTCATGATAGTAAGGGAAGAATGGAATCTTCAAATTCTTCATGGAATACTAATATTTCACCCACAGGAAAACTTTTCAAAAATCTGAAAAGTGCTAATGAATCCATCGATCAGATTTCCAAGAATCATGATGCTGCACCAGCGGAGTAAAGCAATGTTTCACTTTCTGATGATGTTCCTACCAAACTTGCTGTTATAACTGTCGCCAACACTGTTACATCAGGTTGGAATAGAGGTTCAGATAATAATCTGAAGAATGTGCAACTTGTTCATGGTTTTCCCAAACCTAAACCTAAACCCAGGAAGAAGGCGACTAAACCTGCTCAACCTCTTGCAGAAGAAATTAAGGCTGAGGCTGTTTTAATGGTTGAGTTTGAGATGAAGGAAGAGACCAAGGAATAGTATCAGGAGGAGGAGATCGAGGATAAGGAGGAACAGTACCAGGAGGAGGAGATTGAGGATAAGGACGAACAATACCAGGAGGAAGAGATCGAGGATAAGGAGGAACAGTACCAGGAGGAAGAAATCGAGGAGCAGGAGGCAGAGATCCAGGATGATGAGCAGATATCTCGGATTATTGGAGAAGAAACTAAACTCAAGAAAAGAAAGAAAAAGAAGAAGGAAAGAGAAATTGAAGGTTGAGGAGTTTAAGAAGATTGGAACCTGTACTGGATCCTATTTTAAGAAAAGGGATTGGGCAGTAAATGTTCAAGCTAAGTTAGCCGCATTCCACACTCTTGCTAAGAGTTATAAACTGGAGGATGAATTATACTTTACCAGTAATGTACCTGAAATAAGAAAGAATCTCCCCTATAAGCTTCATGAAGATATGAAAAAAGAGTTGAAGGAGGAGGAAAACTCTTATGGTGTCTTATCTAGGCGGATAATCTATTGGAATATCTAACCTTTGAGATAAATTATGTAATGTCTGCTGTGAATTCCCTGGATAATATCAAGAAGGATAAGCTTGAGCCAGCAACCAAGAATCAAGGCAAGAAAGCTTACTCAAACCAGGACACCAGAGCCTCCAATGCAAACCAAGGAAACCAGCCAAGTGACTCCAGGTCTTGATAAGAGCCAAGATCTATAAAATGTACTCACTGTTTAAGGTTTTGATGACCTTGTTTATATTTTCTATCTTCTTCACATAGTTCTTGAATCCCGGGGGCTCTGGACCCATCTTTGCGAACCAGGAGTAAAAGGGTGGAATTTCAGCTATTATGAACGTATTTTTCTTGTTTTGGTTTATCACATTCCTTTTGAAACTATTTATCTCCTCTAGATATTCATATTCCTCTGAATACGGCAAATCATATGTACCAGCTAGGATTATGACATTCATTGGTTTCTTCTCATTTCCATACAAGTTTCTGATCAAGAAAGGTTCAGATTTTTTTCCTGTAGTTCAGGTGATAAGATTTAAAATGTTATACAGGACTTTAAAACATGTTTTTTTTAAACAGTAAATTTTGAAAATATAACCATGATCTTGATCTGATTTGAATACTGATCTTGATCCATTTCCTTTAGAGTGGATCAAGGATCCTTATCAAATTTTGAGCACTGATCTAAGGTACTGAGGATACAATTTTTAGCAACCACCTAATCAGTAAAGAGAAAAATATAGTCTTCTATATTGCTTTAAAAAATCTTAATTCCAATATTTTACGGATAAATCCAAATTTTCAGCTTGAGAAATAAGTTTCTAAATATTTTAGTATTCGTTCTTGATCAGAAGAGGTGTAAAGAGTACCATTGTAAGAAGATAATTCCAATCAAAAGAAGGTCAATTGCTAATACTTCAAGACTTCTGGACAAGGTGATATCTTCAGGATCCAAGCTACAAAATTTAACTTTCTCAAAACTGATTTGTTGGTATTAAATTTATACCCGATGGTGGATTCCCAAAATAATAACATCAATGATCTGGAACTGCTATCCCTCCTGGGTGAAATAGACAGAAAATTGACAGAATGTCAAAATGTTCTACTAGTCAGGGACATAAATTGTGATTTTTTTAGACCTACTCATTTTGTGCAAAGTATTAGAACATTTGCAGAGGGGAAAGGCAAAAATATTTTCTGGAATTTGTCAGATAATGATTGAATTGAAGAAGTAAGTTACAAGTACATATCCTACCCTGACCAAAAGAGCCATTTTGTTTTGAAATGGGTTCCAAATGGTTCAAAACGGATTTTTTACAAAAGCACTTTTGCTCTAAGAGCACTCGAAGTGGGTCAAGAGCCACTTGGAAAAGTGGCTCACGCGGAGATCTTATTTTTGATTTTTGACACACTTAAAATATTCAAATTAATTTGAAAATTTTACTTAATCCAGGGGAATCTTGACAGTGGTCCCCAAGGGACAGGGTGGTACCCAAAAAACATCAAATTTTTTTAGTATCTTAATTTGCAGCATGAAGACAACCTCCAATCAAAATGTCACATGATTTCAAAGTTGTAGCTACGGATGTTAACGTTTTCATTTTTCAGAAAAACGATCGTTTCGTTATGATAACAACGACGAAAAACCGAAAACAAAATGATCGTTTTTTTAAAATGTTCGTTTTTAAAAAATGGTCGTTCTTAAAACTATCGTTTTTCAAAACGCTCGTTTTTCAAAACGATCGGTTTTAGAAAATTCGTCATTTTGTTAACGATTGTTAACAACGACCCTTCGTTAACGATTGTTAACGACAGACCTTCATCAACGATTGTTAAGAACGACCCTTCATTAACGATCATTAACGACAACCTTCATTAACGATTGTTAATGACAACCCTTCATTAACAATCGTTAACAATGACCCTTTGTTAACCATTGTTAACAACGACCCCTTTGTTAACGATTGTTAACAAAGAGAGGAAACCATTGATTTTTGGTTTTAGAACTCTATCTCTAAAAAATTCGGCCTCCACAGCCTCCATCAGTTTTGGAGGTCAGAGGCTGTATCTCGCTCTGTTTTTGAGCAATCGCAAAATCGAAACATGTTCTAGATTCCTCAACTCCAGCTGATTTATATTCTAAAAAAATGTTAAAAACGTCAAAAATGATGATTTTGGAACAAAACCACAGAATCTGAGTTTGACTTTAAACTTTACAAGTTAACAATATGTATCTCAGTACAAAATCTGGTAATAAGCGTAATATAGAATTGCTCTAGGAGCAAAGTGTATAAAAGCAAATATGTAGAGGTAGGTAATATCTAGGCACACTCAAAAAAAATGGAACTCTAAGTTGACAGGCAGCTGAGTTATCTCCGTCTAAGACACATTTCTAAGCCCCACTTCAAAGTCTGAATTGAACCAAGCCATCTTTAAACGCCTATATCTCTGGAACTAATAGATTTTCAAGAAATTTTAAAACTCACAGGTAGGTACAGATGTTGACTATCAGTGTGTAAAACTACTTTGAGCTGACCTGCATAACAGAAAAATGAGAACGCTTTGTGTCAAACGTATTTTTTAATGCCTATATCTCTGAAAGTAAAAGAGATTTTCAAGAAATATTTTAGGATAATGTTTATATATATATAGTAGTGAGCTATAACCAAAATTTTAGCCAAATCAAAAATATTTTCCAAAAAATTTTTACAGATAGAGGTATAAAACTAAAAACTCAGTGACTCATTGATGTACTGCCTAGAATTTTGTATTTATGTGTCATTGTGATTGGAGGTCGTCTGCATGCCGAAAATCACGATTTAAAGTAAATCACGTTTTTTAAGACCCACCAGTGCGCCGGTCAACCTAGAGCAAAGTGAAGAACAACTAAGTTGTAGATATGACCTCCTTCTACAACCTTGACGTTCATCATGTTGCTTTCAGATCACTTTAACAAGGTTTAAAACCGATGGGATTTCAACAATCAATACATATCAAATCTGAACCAACTTCACCCACTTTGAGGGCTCTTAGAGCAAAAGTGCTTTTGTAAAAAATCCGTTTTGAACCATTTGGGACCCATTTCCAAACATAAAGTGGATCTTTTGGTCAGGGTAGGTTAGTCTAACAACAGAAATACAGTGAACAATATAAACTCACACTTTTATTATTATCAGTTCCTCAGTAATAAAAGATTTTTTAGTTCAGTTACCAAAGCTGGTGTGATAATTCATCCAGATAATATGTCTGGTCATCTTCCTATATTCTGTAAGTTTGATATGGATCAGCTTAATTTGGAAGTAGAGAGGTTAACCAGTACACCTAAACCTAGCTGGAGTACAGCATCTTAAGAGCAGCAAGTATATTATAGAGACAATATAGATAAAAGACGTAATACTCTTAGACTTACCACAGGAATGCAACCTTTGATACACTCTCCATTGTCAGAATCATGATGCCAGTATTGATGAATATGCTACCGGAATATGAGAAGCTATAGATAACGCAGCAAAGTTGTGTCTACCAAAATCAGGAGGAGTGGCTAAAGAAAAATCAAAAGGGATTTTCGGGTAGAATGAATATGTATCAGGCTTAAAGTAAGTTCTGGTTAGGTGTTTGGCAAGCAGGTGGGAGGCCAAGAGAGGGAGAACTGCTTATTTTGAAGCAAAATGCTCACATACAGTATAAATATCCTGTAAAAAGATTAAAGAGAGCCAAAAGTCAATTTTTTCAAGATAAATTTACTTAAACATTGCTCAATGGAGGAGGTGATATATTCAAAGAATTTAAGAAATTCTGCGGTCAAAGCACAACAATTTCAAATTGTATAGATGGAGAAGTCAGGGATCAGAATATTACAAATCACTTTCAAGACATATGAAAATCTGTACTCCCAGCATACTCTAGGAGAAGCTTTTGATTAAGTGCGGTAAAATGTACAAGAAAGAGTTCATCATGGATTACAGGATGATCTAATTAAAGTTAACACCCAGGCAGTCAAAGATGCACTAATCAAAATGAAAGCAATGAAAAGTGATGTATTATTTGACTTCAGCTTAGACTGCTTAATAAATGCATCTAACAAGTTAATAGATAATGTGACCACCCTATTTAAATGTTTTTTTGCTACTGGCAAAATTCCTGCTCTCTTACTACTGTGCCCATTAGTGCCCATAGTGAAGGACAACCTAGAGATACATTGATTAAAAGTATTTCACAATGTTTACATGTAAAAACTAAATTAGCAAGGACATGCATGTTTTCCATGAGACTATTGAAGCAAGTTCTAAGCTTTGCATTAGATTTCTTTCTAATTTATGTAAAAATGACCTTAACACAGTTCATGGCAGAAATTTATTTTCTATTGCAAATGATTTTTCTGTAAATCCTTTGGATCTTAGTAAAATGTTAGTTAAGAAACAAATGAAATATTTTGATGTCCCATTGGAACAAGCATGGAAAGTTCCAGTTTCACAAGAACTTTTAAATACAAGAATGAATAATTTATATGTTGAAGGATTCGATGATTATGTAATAACTGAAATGATAAATATGTTATGTATTGAGTAATGATCAATGTTGTCTATTTGTTCATAATTTTGGATATTTTTCTCTTTTCTTTTGGAAACCTGTATTTTCAAAAATTTATTTAAACAAATTTAAACTACACCATTTATATATGTATTTATATCTTTAAGTGTGAATAAATCTTTATGTTAAAATAATTTCCCTTGAACAATCTAAATACAGGGTGCCATAAAACTTTTTACCAAGTTTTAATATTTTGGATATTTACCAACAATTTTTGATTAAATGAAGATTACTATAATGCCAGTTTGTTTAAAGTTAAGTTTTGGCATTCCTGTGATGCCAAACAAATGTATTTAAATATGTAATCACTTCAAGTTTTATCTATTCATTCTCTAAACTTCAGTAGATCTCAAAAATGTCAAAAATTGAGGCTCAAGCTACCAATACACTGTTTTTGGGTACACCCTACGTTTATAAATACAGTAAAAAAAAAAAAAAAATATAAAATGTAAAATAAGAAATTTTTTTTTTTTTTTAAATAATAAAATGGGTATAAAGAATAAAAGTCCTTTCCAATCTCATCATTCAGAACACTGAACAGAATCTTCTGGCAGTCTTTCAACATATGTTGGTTTATTAAATTGAAAGACCCTTCTCTTGTAGGCTTGATTGTAGGTATTTTGCAATTAAATGAATATATCTTCAATTCCAACCTTGACACCCATCCTAGGCATACCTGGCATGGCATATAAGGTTTTTATGAAGCATTTTCCTCATCTGAATACAATTTGATTCTAGTGAATTGTGCTTCTTCTGATATCGCATTCTTGGATGCAGATACTTCTTCACAGTTGAGATGTCTCATCTATTGGATGTTGTTTCAACTTAGTGTGTCAAATTTTAACGGGTCTGGATAGAAATTATCAAGATGGTTTTACAGAATATTAACAATTATGGATATTTCTCCATGCATTAAATGCATGGATGGGTTTTGAGTATTGTTGATCTTCTCTCTACTCCTATCATTGGACTTAAAGTTTCACATGGAGTTTGAATTGTACTTTGACTTTGACTTCGGCTCTGAATTGAGTAGACTGAGACACTAGATCAGATTTACATGACCCTAATTAATATTCAAACAATAGTTTAACGTATTTCTAACAATTTCCATTTTTAAGTGTTTTGTAAGGACCAAATAAGTATTCTAGTTTTTCTACAATTCTCACTTTTTACTGCTGTGCAGTGATAAATGAAAATTTTATGTTTTATCCAGATTAAGGCACTATGATATAGCCTGAATGACCCCACAAAAGTTAATACTTTATGTGATATGGACAATAGTAGATAAATTTAGTTTACTGACCAATCATAAGGTTGCCCTTTATAGCACACATCATTTCATAAATTTTGCATGCAAGTACAAGAATTTAAAAGAAAAATCAAAATATTTAACATGCCCATAACAGGATAAACACGTTTTTTTCATTTGAAGAAACTTTTTTGAATTTTTTGAAGTGTTCTTGTCATTTAGTTTTAATAGTGCCAAAAAAATCAACCCCACTATGGAAGCTGACGTCCTTTGCTGTTTATTAAAATTTATTTTGTAAACTAGAAATTGAAAAAAATGAGACAATTCTTTCACATTGTTGATCCCTCAAGAAAGCCATAATTTTTTTTTTCTTAAAGCTTGATTCTTTATTTTGTTTATTGAAAATGCAGAAAAAATTATTCTACAATCTATGCCCCTTTGTTATTTTTGTTAAAAAAACGTAAAAATCAAAAGTTGTGTAATTTTCTTATTATCACAGAAAATTATTAAGTTGTTCAAGATTTAATTAAAACTTTAAATCTTGCCCAGTTCTGAGGCTATAACTACAGTGCTATGGAAACGCCACAACATGGAAATGCCTCAACACAGAATCGGACCCAAAAAAACGGAAACCTCCCCAAAATGAATTTTTTTGAGGCGTTTCCTGTTTTTTCAAAAATTATTGGAAATCCCTCAAATCCAATTTTTAGAGGAATTTCCCGTTTTTATTGATCCTTTTTGTTGATTTTTAGGTTGTATTCCGGTTGATCAGGGTCTTATATTGTTGAGGGATTTCCCAATATTTCTGATCCGTTTCTGGTTTTCAAAAAAGTTTCAAATTCTCAGTTTGTTGATCAGTTTCTTTTTTTTGGGTCCGTTTCCTCATTTTTTGGGTTTGTTTTCAGTTTTCAAAAAAAGTTTTAAATTCTCAGTTTTTTGATCGGTTTCCTTTTTTTTCCAAAATATTTGGAAATCCCTATACACTTTTTAGTTGTTGAGGGATTTCCGATAATTCTTGAAAAAAGAAGGAAACGGACCCAAACTCACTTTTAGGTCTGTTTCCTTGTTGAGGCGTTTCCATAGCACCTTAATTACAGTAGACAACAAAGAGCTAGAAGCCTTGCCAAGAAGGCAGAATGTTGTTCAGAATTTTTCACTGTTGAAAAATAGTAACTAAACAACGACCCTAAACTATAAAGCCCGAGTACAATGTTTCATATTTATATTTTAAGTTGAAAATGGTTTTATATTTTCGTTAAAAATAGTTATATTTTTGCCATTTTGGACCATTAGGTTTCAAGTTAAAACAACTAAAATTTTTCTTTAAAATATATTAATTTAATAGATTAGTACTATTAATAAATAGTATTTTAATTTATCATCTCAATCTTTAGAAAATGCCACATAGTGAATCTTAAGCAAATACAATATTATTAAAAGGTAGAAATCAGGTTTAACTCAAACAAATATTGTTCCAAGACTTTAATCTGGTTCTTCTGGGTTTTTATTGCGATATTCTTTCAACAGTATATGGTAAGGTCTCCAATTTTATAAAACACACCTAAAAATACAACCCCCCAAGTTAACTACCTGATTGTCAAAATACAACCCAAAAAAGGTCTTTTTGAAGTCTTTTTTACTTATTTTACAACAAAAACATGTCCCTAGGAAATTATACAGCTTATTTAAGGCTTTGATTTTATGCTAAACATGTTTGGCAAAAAATCAAAGAAAATTCACAAAATTTGGGGATCCAGCCCTGCCTTTAACGGTTTCAATAATACAGGGGGAATAAACAAAGAAAGAATGCTTGAATTTTGCTTGTTAAAAAAAATCAGTAAATTTAAAGAAATAACCTGGAACTGGATCCGAATCCATTTTTTCCAGTGCAGATCCAGGATCCATATCAGGTTTCGGATCTGCATCAAAATTAATTGGATCCTAAGCACTGCTCAGGAGACTGTATATTAATATATTAAAATGAAAAAAATTAGGTGTTTTGACTTGAAACCAATAGTGGGTTATCAGCGTGGTCGTCACTTTGAATTTTAAATATAATAGCTAAGCAGTCATAGACTGAATAAATTGTCAATATCTACACAAGAACAACATTGAGATGGGTTAAATGATAAAAACAAGTCTCTTCTTTTAAAAATAAAATTTTTTCTCTGCAAGAAAGCTATTTTCTATATTTCAACACATCAGCTTTTCAAAAATGTGGCTAATTTTTTTGCACTGTTATTTTCTGAGGGCATGTGATTTTACATATTTTTTGTGTTTTTGTTTGTAAGACAACCTTTTTTGTGTGAAAAAAAAAATGAAATGACATGAAGGGACACCCAAACTAATCATAATTGTCCACAATTTTACTTCAAGGGCTAACAGTAAGAAGAATTTTACTGAATTCTGGCTCTCATCTTAACTTTGGGGATAATTTCTGTTGAAAGTTATCAATTTAGCTTGAAAAACTAAAATGGGCCCACTTTAATTCAGCCCCTTTAACATATATATATCCTATATATAAGGTTCTAAAAACCACCGAACATTCGCAGAAAATGACGTTTTCAGAACTCGTAAAACTGATCGCTTGATCTCGATATCTAGGGTGGGCATTTTCATTTTGAAGTTAATCTCTTCCTTTCATTTATCCCGTCAGGGTACATTTACACTGTGGGATATCAAATAAAGATTAAATTAATTTGCAGATTAACAAATGGTTTAAATCACGCATTGATCTCGATATCATCAATACCTGCTACGTGTTAATAGTAGCAGGGAAGTTTTCTGCCCAGATCTCTGTCTTCATAGGAGAAGTTTGCGCTTTTACTTCATTAGACCTTACTCTGCCAGGTGTAGCGGTAGCTACGTTAAACATCTTACTTCAATGTGACCCATCGTGATAAATGCAAATATTTCATCTATTAATATTAAGTTTATAAAAAGTACTGCAATGAATATTCTTATTATAAATAATGGGTCTGTTCTACAGAATGATTTTTAGAACCCGCCCCCCCCCCACACTCCTATCAAATTTGTACAGGACCACTTACTTTTCACCAAAATTACATTATTCATTTTTATTACTTTAGGTTTAGGATAGGGCCCCTAGTCTCTCTGGGCAAAGCAATGCAAATAGAACAGGCTGGAGGCTGAGCTCTGCAGCTAATATAGACAAGGGGGCCCGGAGCTGCGGCCATATGACCAAGATTGATGCATAACCAACTTGGTCGGTTCTTCATAAACTACAGTTGAGTGAAAGTCTCGAGTCTAGGCTTGAGCTTAACTTGGGTTTAAGCAGACGCAAAGACCGGGTTTTAATTGGGTTCAAGCTTTTAAAATCTCATCTCAGGGGCTGAAAGCAGCAAGATCTTCATAGGACTGGCACCAAGAAAGTTTCAAAGAATTGGCCAACATGATGAAGTATATAGTAGTATATATGAAGTAGTATATATGAAGTAGGAGCCTGAGATGTTATATTTGTAAGATACATAACCAATGTACTTGAGAACAGATTTGAAGATGACGACTGCACGAATATCAACACAAGATTTAGGTAGGGGTTGTTTAAATTAACATGAGATTATCTAACAGTGATGAGAAAGTTCAGAAATGTTGCTTTAAACATTCTGTGATAAGGTTAAATTAAGGACGCACGACAGACGATAGGTCTTCTCAAGCTGAAGGCTTAGGCAGGAGTGATCTCTTTCTCTCGGGCCTCAGCTCCCTAGCTTCTCCACATGTGTTGTCCTCTATGCATGGTGATCTCATCCTAAGATGATCTCATCAGTTCTTTATGTATCAAGATGAGCAGATTTAAAGGTCCTATTCCTGACTATTTAGATTGAACTCACTTATCTAAATAGCTGTACTAAGAAACATAAGATTAGTATGTTCCACATACTTAGATCGGTTTTGTTTTTTATTTACTCCTAATGGATTGTACCTTCTTGGTTGATTCTTGTCCTGAGGTGTCCTTTTCTTCAAAGAATTTGCTAGAAATCCTCTTGTTTGAAATCGTAAGTTCTACGTGTCTCCCTGGTAGACTGGTTTGTTTTCATGTTGACCAATCACGGTGCTTCTTTATAGTATTTCCGCCAATCAGGAGAGGAGTAGATGTTTCAACCAATCAGGATACAATACATGTCTCCTCGGTCCAATAGGAGAAACTGATTATCATTTCGCCTCGCCATAGTGCTTATAGACGTGAGGGCAACAATATGAAAGATTTTGTTTCTTTTCCCACTCATTTAAGATCACTTTGATTATGGTTGTGGTTTATTAGCGTCTCCTGAAATACAAAACGAGTACAAATATTTTCCCTGAAATTAAACAAATACAAATCTAAATATTTTCCCTGAAATAAAACAAATATAAATATTTTATTCAAATGTTTTCATAAAAATATGTGAGATAATTTTAGATTTTGATCAAATATAAAGAATATCCAATGATTTATTGTTTTTATTGAAAATCTTATTTATCAACTTAAACTAAATAAAAATTTTATCGTAGATAACTATGGCATTTTTTTCTTTTTTTAAAATATTTTTTTTTTTTTTTTTACTTTTTCTACTTAAAATGTAAATGTACGAATTTTATTCTTTTTCTTATGTTTTAATTACGTTTTATTGTTTTCTTTTCTTTTATAATTCTTTTCTTTGTTTAGTTTTACAATTATATTAAACAAAATCACAATTACTAAAAACATTTTTATGATTTATGAGTGACATATTATTACATATTACTGAATTAGATTAAATATTCTTTAACACAATTACTATCCTTACATTCTATTCAAGATTAATATAATTTTTTTATTTTCTTTTTTCGTTTATTTTCGTCCTTTGTTTTCTTCTTTTTTTTCTTATTTTGTATATTCTTTTTTTTTCTTTTTTCTTTCATCTTTATTTTCTTTTTCCATAACGTTCTCCGGATATACACGTTTATTTTCTTGTTGCCTTTGTTTTTCCAGATAATTTTGTAATCTTCTTGAAGGTAATGGTATTTGGTCGTTTCTTTCCCTTCCAGACCAAGCAGTTTGTGTGATTAAGTCAAATTTATAAATTTTTCCTCCATGATCATAAGTTAGATAAGAGATATCGTCGATTTTCCGTAGTGTCCATGCTTCTGACTCTTCAGGTGCTGTTGATATATAAGTTACATTGGTTCCTGAAGACCTCAGATTTGAAGTGTTAAGGATACCTACGATTTCGTCTGGTTGTTTTTGTACTTTTCTTTTTTTAAGTGTTTCTCCAATATGTGTAAAACATTGAGTGCATCATTTTAAGAGTGATATTAAGCAATTGCATGGAGCACAGCAAAGTGATTTTGAGTCCGTTGCAACATTGAAACAGCATCCGCAAAACAAAAAAAGTAGTATTAAGATTACACTGTAAGAGAGGCCCATCGTTACCATATTTGTGTGTAACATGTTTATTAAGGGCAAGCATTGGATTAAAGTTAAACTTCGAAATCGTCTTCATTTTATGAAAAGAATCCACATTTATTTGTAATTCTTCTAGAGATTTGTGTTCTAACACGAGTTTATCTTGTGTTGAATTGATGGTTTCTAGCAAAGCTGAAAGATTAAATGGTTTTTTAATATTTGTTGTCATATAATCATTTAGTTCTATTAAGGCTAAGTCAAGGTCAAGATCTTCCAGATTTTTATTCGCTGTTGTTTGATGTGAAATATATCCCCCTGGTATAGAGAGGAAGTTAGTATCAATTCCACAACTGTTTATGTTCATCACTTGACTCAGACCTGGTATAATTTTTATTGTCCTTGCAGTTTCTCTGGAACCTCCAGTGCAATGATATCTTCCAATATCTTGATCTCTACTCATGAGAATAATCAAATTTTTTTTGATGATAAAGTCCTGTATTTTTGTTGGTCTTACAACCAATTTATCGTAGCAAGGGTAGTATGGTCTCGTATCGTTGTTTAGCCAATTGTGTATTATTATCAATTCACATACTTCAGTCCCGTTCATGTGGATCAGTACATCTTTACCATTACAGTAAATGGTATTCCCTACTGTTATACATTTTAGTATATATTCTGTACTCAATAAGTATTCACCTAGAGAGTTTATAGCCACACTTGCTGAAACGTCGAGAGTGTTTCCCATGTTCAGATTGGACTTATCATATGATACTACCATTGATTGAATGTTAAAGATTTGGAAAGGCTTTGATAGTTTTCGCATTGTGACTATTATAGAAAATTCATCCTAAATCCCGTACCAATAGTACCAATATACACACAGTGAGGATTGAATGTACTCCCATTTTCTCTGCAATATATTCCATATTCGATTTATCTATTTTATGTATTAAAAGAACAACAATGTCAGCCTGTGACATAATCATGGCTGGATGTGTTGAATTTTTGCGAATTCAAACAGGGAATTTCATTATTGGCTTACTACTTCAGGTCTCAGTTTTTATGAAAGTGTAAAACTTTTGAAGGTTTATTTAATTGCGTCAAAAATTGTTTGAAATTGAGAATTTTCAAATGTTCTTTTTTTCTATATATTTATATATTAAGGATCAAAAATAATTATTTTAAAAAAAAAATCTTTCATTCTAATCTAAAATTAATGAACAGTATTTCAATTATAATTAAATCTGAATCTAATAGATATTACATTAGGGCAGAGCTGCTCCTTTGCTTGATGAAGAAATTGGAGTTCAGATTGACGAAACTGTTGCGGAGATAAATTTAGACCAGACTGGATCATATTACTCAACTCCTGTTTAAGAGCACACTTCAAGTAATAATTCCTTTGGAACCACTGTGAATAATATATAGTTCTTAATTTTTTCTATTTTTGAATACAATTTTTTCTATCAAATAGTATTAAATAAGCCCTCTTTTCTTACAATTGTAATTTATTCAATTGATATCTTTATTTCTACTTCAAATTCCAGATAAGATGTAATTTTAATCATTCTCTTGTTTAATAGGTAAATACAAAATCTAAATATTCAAAATTTTATTTGTTTCTAAAATTATAAACATTTCAAATAGTTGTTTAATATTTGTAATACTACAATACACATAAAATGATTGATTTGAATCAGAATCATAATCACAATAAATATAATATAAATCTAAATATTCAAACCCAAAATGTTATGTGTTTCTAAAATTATAAACATTTCCAATAGTTGTTTATATATTTGTTAACTACAAATCACATAAAGTGGTTAATTTGAATCATAATCATAATTATAATTTGGACCTGTCTTAAAATCTAATTTAAACTTTTCATCCAGGAACAGTTCATCTGCATTCTGATGTTCTTTAGGTCCTGGGTTTTCTGGAGTATGAAGATCATTCTCCGAATTCTCTCCAGATTTTGAGTATCCTGGTGTTTGAAGATCATTGTCCAAAATCTCTCCTGATGTTGTGTTTTCTGGAATTTGAAGATCCTTCTCCAAAGTTCCATTAAGCCAAGATAGATCTACCATCATATTATCCAAGGTGGGTTTCGTATTAGACTCCTTATTTTTTATCAGTGAATTTATCCATTTATCCTTTCTTTGTATAATTTTATTTCTAGATATTACCTTTCTTTAAAGCGTGTACATTTGCGATTTTTGTTTTTTATGCTTTTTGAGGTTTCTCGAAAGCTGTAAAATTGTTTCCTTCTTACTCTCTGAGGATTTCATCCAGGAATTCATAATCTTAAAAGTTTTATAATATTTTTCTGTTACACCTTTCAGCTGTACATTCAATTCTTCTTCTCTCAATTCATAATTTTCTGATAAAGACCTCAAATACATAATTTTCTCATCCTTTTCCTTAATTATCTTCTCCTTTTCTCTTAATATTCTTATCATTTGCAGACAGTGTCTTGTCTCTAATAATTGTTTTTCATTGCTTAATGTAATGACCTTAGCTTCCTTCTTTTCCAGCTCCTTTGAGGTTTTTTCCAGTTTCTCTTCCAGATTTTTTCTCAATTCATCCATTTTCTTTTTATCCTCTTCCGTTATTGACTCTTGTTTTCTGCTCTTTTCCTCAATGATATTCTTTTCACTGGTTAAACTATTGATCAATGTATCTTTGCCTATGATAGTTTCCTTCAGAACTGCTATGAGAGATTTAGTATCCTTTAGTACCTTCTCTAAGTCAACATATCCTGGTGCTTTATCCTTCATTTCTATTTCAACCTTCAACTTTACTATTTCTCTCTTGAGTGTATCTATAGCTTTGTGCATTGATTGCTTTTTATCCTCTTCTAAGCATAATGAAATAAACATTATTATTGCTATGAAAGCTCTTTTGTTTGATTTTATCATGTCACAAGTGTTTAACCCTTTTCCCGCTGGGGGGGGGGTCAATTTGGCCCCCCCACCCTGCTGTTTTTTTTACATAACTCAAAAAGTATTGGTCTGAGGCTGTTGAAATTTTCTGACTTTTCCTATATACCCAAAACCCTCCCTTTAGGCCTAAAACCGGGCTTTAATACTAACTGCCTGAGTCCTCAGGCACACTGCCTGAATGACTGCTTTTTCCTGTAACAAACTAAATCTTTGTTTTGACCCACTTTCACTTGTCAGATTTTGATAAAATTTAGCTTTTTGGAAAGCCTATGATATTAGGAAACGGATTACACAAGTTTTGCGAAGAAAAAAATTGCAAATTTTTTGCAAACAACCTGTCAAAGGAAATTTGCACATTTTTAGTTTCTCTTGAATAAAAATCAGGTTATTTGAAATTTTGCAAAAATTTTTGCATATTTGAAATGGCATGGTCAAGGGCTTTTCAAAAATGTATAATATATCATTTTTTGGACAATTTTTTTTTTTGCAAACATTTTTACTATATAACTAGATTTTGCAAAAAAAAATCAATTTTTGCAAATTTGAAATTTTTTTTGCAGATTCTAAAAGTAGAGCTTTCCAATGATGTATCATTTGTCATATTTGGACATTAAACATGGGATTTAGAGGGGGGGGTCAAATTGACCCCCCCCCCCAGCGTATCCTGGTTTTCAAGTACCCCAGCAGGGATAGGGTTAATAAGCTTATTGAATCTGGGTGCATTTTGAGGTAATGCCACCTGAGCCATGCAGTATGCATGTTTTCGAAACAAAACAGACACTTTACCTCTTTCCATGTTCTGAGGTCCCTTTGAATTTCATTAATTATTGTTTCGACATCTTTTACCTCCCAGCTTTCAATCTCTAATGATGTTGAACAGAATTTATTAAATTTCAGGAACACTGTAGGAGGTACCATAGGGTTTCCAGCTATATAGCTTGGAACTGTTCCAAATGCTTTCTTTAGTATTTCTTCATATTCTTCTCCTATTTTGATTCTTGTGGAAATTCGTTCTGGATTTTGATTTATCTCTTTTTCAATAGTTCTGACCATCTCAATATCTCCATGATTTTTCAAAATATTGTTCATGAAATTTTCATTTTCTGTTCCGCAGAAAAGTGATGTCTTTTTATGTGGAACACTTGATACTATTGCTTCTGGTTCATATGGAGCTAACAGTGCTTTTGGATTTACTGTATCATATGAATTCATAGCTGGGTTGATCCCTCTCATATTGACTGTTGTAGGGTTTACCCATGGGGTCAAATCTTCAACAGAATCCGTGTTTAATGAACAATTCCATTTTCTTTCTTCATAAAACGAGGCTGGATAACAAATTTGAGTTTGTAAGACTGGAATATTTTGATTCTCTGTACATAAGCATTTTGTATTTTCGTCTATACTTGCTATTAGATCATCTACATTCACTGGAATGTCAGAAAGTGGACATTTTTCTGCATGCATTTGCACATCTCTAAAAGTTTAACACATTTGAACCCCTGTTCTTATTGCTACGTTGTGTGAATCCTTTATGATATGCTGGCCTAGAGTTATATATATATATATATATATATATATTTATATTAGGATTCTCCTTAACCTCAATATTTTCTGAAGCCGGGATTTGAACTGTGTGAACTTTGTTCTCTTCACATCTGTTCATGTAGAAATATTTCTGTTCAAATGCATCTACAGTCTTATGAATCGTAACTTTGTCCCGCATTGGATTAACCGTCCAGTCTCCCATTGTTGTCCATTCAATTAGCAAACTCTTGAGTGCTTCTACCATATTCAGGTGATATGTGAATGGGAATCTTGATTTTAAGTCACATAAAGACATAGCAAGAGATTCAGTATGTATCTTCTCTATCTCTTTTGATTCTAATTTCAGTTCGAGATGGGTTGGTATGATTTCAACTTCTTGCCATTTAAATTCATTGAATGCATCCATCAAATCTCCTGGTTTTATTGGTTGATTGTCCACTCTTGTCTTGATAATGTTTTTCCAACATTTCATAACTGCACAATGTTAATATCTCAATCCGACATCATCATATTTCTTTTCATAGCCTACATTTTCCAATAAGCATTTCAACACTGGTTCTTTAATCATTTGTTTCACAGCTTCCATTTTCAGTTGATCCTTCAGGTATCCTTCAAATTTACGATAAATATATCCTATTCCCTTTATCGACATTTTTCTTTCTATATGGTTCATCTTAGGTGAATAGATACGAATATACCTTAGAATCATCATTAATGTTTTTATTTCTGGTCCTTGTATTATCTCTCCGTCTTCTATTTCCATATTCTCAACTGAATTAACCAATTCTTTCATGGTAGTATGATCAAATTCTTTGATGTTGTATTTTTGTAGTTCATTATTAATTCTTGTTTTAAACCTTTCCTGTTCAGGTTGTGTGATTCATTCATGAACTGCATTGGGTGTCTGCTCGGCTACAGGTGAGAAATTTCCGGTTTCACTTTTTGAGGAAGTCCTGATTCATTTACTTTCTTCCATTTTCTCACTTTTTTTATCGGATCTATCATTGAATCGCATACTGAGTCCACGCTCCTAGCTTTCCTAGTTTTATCTGCATGTACTTTCCCAGCTTGAACTTTGGAATGATTTATTACAAATGGACTCGTCCAATTATGATTAAATATTCTTCTTGATTTATTGGTGTCCCAGTGAGTTGAAATATCTTGAGTCGATTCATTTAAATTTGGCTGAAATGTCTGGTTTGTTTCAAAATGTGTTGGACTGTATATTGGAGACCTTATAGGTTTAAATGGTGTCGGTTTGATGGCTTTCAATGGTGTTGAACCGGTTGTTTGGTAATGTATTGAACCAATGCATGTTTTGGTCATGCAACATCCTTTGCTCATTGCTAAGGTCCGTGTTTTGTATCAGCTGTGTCTCAATTTGCTCTGATTCTTTATTATCTAATCGTCTCATCTCTGTATTCAATTGAATTGTTCTTTGAGATGGGATAAATGGTTTTCTTAATGCATCTTTCCGTGTCTCTGGAATTCTTGATCCTAATCTTTTCCAAACATTTGATCCCAATCTTTCCATAATATTCGCTTTTCCCTGTATCCTCATATTCTCGTTTATACCGTTTTAGATTTTTATTTTGTTGTCATCATTTATATGACATTTTGATCTTCTACATTCATTTTATTAATTTTCTAGGTATTTTCCTTCCAATTCCACTAGAATTTCCTGTCTCAGTATGTGTTATCTCAACATCAATTTCAGATTTAATACCAATTTTGTTTTTCACAAGTCTTCCCTTTTAGTACTCCAGATGTTCATTGTGTCTTTCCAGAGTCCTTTTTATAGACATACTCTCCAATTGTCCATCTATAGATATTATGTTTCTAGTTTTATCTCTTGCATTTCCCAATTTAACATTTATGTTAGGTTATACACATTCTCTGTACGTTTCTCCAGCTTTAGCGTTCGTCTGTCCTTGTTTCTTTATTATTTTGTGATATGATTATGTTTTGATTTGTCTCCTTTGGTTTTCTTAGATGTACATCTCAATTGGGGATCTTGAATTTCTGACTCTCCCCTAAGGATACTTCTTGAAAACCAGGTGTTTCATCATCTGAGAAATCTAACTCGGATTGAAGGTTGAGAGTATCCGTTGGAGAATAACGTATGTTGACACCGCTCATGTCTAAATATTTATACGTTAGATTGTGTATTAGTCTTTGAGTATGATTTAGAATAGAATCATTTTAATTTACCTCTTCTTTTAAAGTTATTCTTTCTTTATTCATCCATCTTCTATATTTCTTCCAATTATTTTCTTATCCCAGGTAGTCGAGGGTTAAAATAATCTAAAATGAAATATTTTAGACCATTTATTTGAAAAATATTTCAATAAAACTTTATATTTATTTATTATTTTAGTTATATACCTCTTTTGTAATTATAGAACTCTTCTGTATCGTTTTTCTTCCAATTTCTAGGTTTAATTTTATCCGAGGATGTCAAGGATTAAAATAATCTAAATTGAAATATGCAAATCAATTGTTTGAAAAATATCAATAATAGTTTTTAAAAATATATTTTCTTTTGGTTATATACCTCTGTAGCAATTATGGAATGCTTCCTTCCAAACTATAAGTTTTAATGGTATCCCAGGATGTCAAGGGTTAAACAATCTAAATTGAAATATTTAAATCAATTGTTTGAAAAAATATATCAATAATAGTTTTTATCCATATATCTTTTCTTTTGGTTATATACCTCTGTAGCAATTGGGGAATGCTTCCTTCCAAACTTTAAGTTTTAATGGTATCCCAGGATGTCAAGGGTTAAGCAATCTAAATTGATATATTTAAATCAATTGTTTGAAATAAATATCAATAATAGTTTTTATCCATTTATCTGTTAGTTATATACCTCTATAGCATTATAGAACTCTTCTGCATCCAGATACTTATTCAGATGTTTTATGCCCAACTTTCTTGTATTCTGGTTCAACTATAATAATCTCACATTCAATATCTCTTACGCCTAAAAGTTTTTCATGAGTTTTTTACAAGAAATCTGAGTTTATTACAATCAATTCAATTTGTTTAAAAAAACTAAAAGATTTGTAATTTAACCCCTTCTTTAGATCCAATAAGCTGTATGATACCTCTAGATTTCAGATTAAGTGTGTCCTCTCTCTTGTTGTACCCGATCCTCATCCAGGGTTCAAATTAGTTCAGGACCTTGAAATCATTTATGTTTCTTGACAAATTGATATTTTATGAAAACATTGGAATGATTTAAATGAATGTAAGTTTAGTTAATTGGTTGAAATTTTATATTTAATTGTTTGATGTTTTTACCTCGTTTTAGTTGTTTTACACAACATTACTCGTCTTAGATCCATTCTTTTACCATGTTCTCCGATCCGATGTTTCCGTTTCTCTGTTCCTTCAAAATAGAATGCCAATTATACACCTTGTTTATTTTAGTTAATTTGTAACATCTATTTTAAATTATATTGAATTAATCTTAGGTATTGTGATTTTTAAAGTTAACCTTATATTGTTGACATTTCTGGAGCCATTTCTCATCCTTTTGTTTCCTCTATTTACTATAAAAATAGAAGATTTAAAAAAAAAAAAATTTTAATTTTTAATTTTCTTTAATTTATTTATTTTAAGTAAAATAAAACAAAAGTAAAACAATTTTTTTATTTTTTTTTATTTTTAAACTATCTATTTTCTCATTTTTCAGCTATTTAAAATAGAAGAAACAATTTATATTATTGTCCAACCATTAAATGATATGGATTTTGTTTAAGATATTTTTGATTTACCATAGGTATCATTGATGTCGATTGAATCATTTTTTTACTTTCTCACTTATTTTATTGTACACTGAAATATATATCATGATTGTTTTGAGTAAATGCAAGTTTAAATTGAACTAAATTGCATATTAAACTATTTTATTCAGATGCAAAGTATTCAATCATTGCGTAATAAAATGGATTTTAGATAATGTGTTACGCGAGCCATGCTGCGTGTAGAAAGTCTGCTTGTCACCCCTGGGTATTTCTGAGTTCTCCCTGATGATCTGTACGGAATGTATGGTGAAAGAACTAGTTTAGGAGCTGTTTACAGTCCGACTGCGCAGACGCAAGATTTCTTGCGGAATAGTAACTAATTTATGTCAGTATATGTTTATTGGTTTTGAAAGTATTAGCCGTGTTCAGAATTCTGGGATCACTGTGGTAACTATTTTTATATATATTTATGCTTGTCTGTTTGATTATAGTATGATTGATATTTTTTTTTGTGTTTATTGGTTCCTAGCCACAGTTTTTTAATGCCTGAGTGAATTATTTATTGTAGTTGTATGATTTGTCACTCAAAGCTTTTTCTGTGGGTTTATTAAACTTATTTAGATTGAAGGCTCAGAGAAATAAACGTTCGGAACCTTACTATCATCCTTTTTATTATGAAGAGCGTTGAGAGAAGGGAGTCTTACGATCCGGTCCTGAGAAATACCACACGGTATATATATTAGGTCTTTAGGGAAATCGCTAAGTAGCGAAACATAATGTTAAATTAATTTTCAGTTTAAATGACTTGGCTTCTGATTTAATATTACAAATTTACAGATCTAAATATCTTATAGGTGGTCGTCTTCAGAGTCGGTTGTTGGCTGTGCATCTCCTAGGTCGTCTTCTTCTGACTTTGATGTTCTGTTTGGAGCATTGTATTCGATTTGATGATCTTCCAGGGGATCTTCCGGGAAATTCCCCAAATATCCAGTCATTTGAGAAATTTCCAAAATCTTAAAAATATACCACTCTCATACCTACAGGAATTTGGGGAATTTCCCTAATGCCTGGGTATCTGGGAAATTTCCCAAATGCCTGGGTATCTGGGAAATTTCCCAAATGCCTATTTTAAAAAAAAAATGTAAATGCGTCACTAATGGGTTAATTTTGGTAATTGAAACAAAATGTCAAGAAATTGACAGGATAATTTCTCCATTCTTAGATAAAAGCATTATAGTTCTAAATAGAGCAATTACAATCGAATACGATAAATTTCTTGAAACCTTAATGAATAATCTTCTGAACTGTATGATGGCACACCAGCATAAAAAAATAACAAATATTACCTAAAGGGACATGAGAAATAGGTTGTCAGTGCTGCAGCTCATGAATTTAACTGCTGTATCTAATCTTTACCAAGAGCTAATTAACCTAGAAAAATATATATTAGATTTTGATGACAATTTAAATCTCAGAAATTGCTGGAGAACCAAACTTTGGCATTCTCTGAACTTTGAGAAACCATCTTAAAGCTTACTGTACATTAGCTAAGGCACAAAAGGGTAATGATTCTTCAAACCAGCTCAATGAAAATGACGGCCAGGGCAATATAATAGATTACAAAAATGATGATAAACAAAATTCTGATTTGGGTGAATACTTTAAAGATATTTATAGCAAAATTCCGGAAAAAAGTCTAAGTCTTGAACAATTTTTGACTCCAGAGATTATGAATAGCGAATATGTGCAATCAAAAAACTATCAAATTTAGATTCTGAGAGGGATAATGACCCCATTTCACATTATGAGTTAACAAAAGCATTGGAAAAAACGAAGGTAGGATCAAGTCCAGGATAAGACGGATACACTTACACTGTACTTAATTTTATGGCCGTTATGGCCTCTCAATAAGGGATTCAAAGTGATGGTTGAAAAAGAAGAATTGTATCCGAATTTAAGAACTGCAAGTATCAAACTTATTCCTAAGAAAGGAGATTGTACAAAAATTAAGAATTGGAGACAAATTAGTCTCCTAAGTAACCTATATAAAATATTTTTGAAAGCATTTGCCATTAGATTAAAACGTGTCATTGACTCAAATACCTCTAATTCACAAAAGGCCTACTCAATGTCCAAGGTTATACACAAAGCTCTAATGAATATCATACAATTTATTAAGAAAGGAAAACATGAGAATAAGAGGTTAGCTCTACTGGCAATTGATTTCAAAAAAGCTTTCAACTCTGTATGACGAAATAACCTTGAAATTCTAAAATTCTTTAATTATTCTGATTATCTGATAAAAATAGTCAGAACCACCATGAAAAAAAAAGCCGGCATTATGACAGAACCTGGTACAATCTTGTTTTACGAAATATTGTGAGGTGTAGCACAAGGGGACTCACCTTCAGGCCTGATCTTCATAATAGCCCTCGAACCTCTGCTTTGAAAATTATTTCTTGATCTCGGTGTCGTTCACCTAATCTTTGAAAACGGCTCGCATGTTAAGGACAGCAGCTATGCTGACGACGTATTTATACTTGTCAACAGTGAACATGAAAGTATGTTAAATATTAAGACTATTCTTGATGATTTTGGTAAATTATCTGGTCTAATAATAAACGTAGAAAAGACTCAAATTTTACCCATACATGTATGGCTGGGGCTGAAGTGCACCCATCAGAGAGGAGAGACGGGGAAAGCTTCACTTCACATTTATCAGCTGACTTGACTAAATGCCGCAGTCAATTAAAAGTATGAGAAAGGGGGGAGGAATTTTGTAGATCCACATTAAATTATTTCGGTGGGATGCCTGTGTAGACTGACAGCTGTTGATGGGAAGGGGAGGGTGGATACAAATATGAAGCTATGATACAAATGTAGTTAAAGTTGGATTTGATTGTTTTTCTGATCTGGAAACTAATGTTACGGACTGGTCAACCCGTTTTTGGCATCACTTTTACCCGTTTTTCCCTATATGTGTGGCACCTCCACAGCGAGGTGCCAAAAACCATGGTTTCTGGCACTTGGCATCGTTTCTGGGACGTTAGTGGCATCTGAATTCAAATTTCGAATTCTGGGGTGAAATCTTTATGTAGATCGTGTATTTGTCTTATCATCCACTAAAGCATCTAACCATTAAGGAGTAGTATAGAGCAGGGGTGTGCTATAGGGCCAACTGGGAGCAGGATACGTACCCAGGAGGAGCTGGTAGGAGGCTTACAATATACCTGAGATTTGTTCAGATAAATACTACACTTTGACTTAAGCGTGTTTCATACATGATGCGTCACTGCATCTAAACTGGTCCAGATGAGGGTCCGGGTTCAAGTTCGTCCATAGCTGGCTCGTCGTGCTCCTCTTCGTCCTCAGGCTCGTCAGGGTCATCCTCTAGATCAGATGGTGGTAGCTGGGGGGAATCAGTGTGGTACCTCCTCCTAGGCCTTTCAGGAGATGAGTCGTCGTCTCTCCTCCTCTTGTATCTGAAGCTGCCTCTGTCAGTCTTTCCCCCTAGCGACTTTGCTGCATGGTCGAACTTTAGCTCCGATTCCGCAGGTGAAACATTAAATACTCGCATCAAGTTCACATAGTCAGCCTTGGATATCGCAAGCGCTGTATCACTAGCACCTATGAGGTCTTTAACCTCCTTCGTCACCTCTAGAACTTTGTCCTTGGTAACTCTGCAGAGTTCGTCAAACTCTGCAGAGAAACCGTGATGGTTCTGATACCTTGGTTCCAGCCTGTTATTTCGATTCCTAACAGTAATCAGAGGAGACGCATTCATCGTTCATTCTCCCTGCCCCGCTAGCCCTGCAGCTAAGCTCCCGTTGATGTCATTACAAAAACGGCCTAACTGCTCCAGTATCTCCTTCGGTATCACAGACGCCATCTCCTTAGCCCTGCTGGTATGCTGATGAGAACCCTAACCAATTAACCCTATTCCCGCTTCAATTTGACCCCCCCCTGTAGTTTTTTTTACATAACTCAAAAAGTATTGGTCTGAGGCTGTTGAAATTTTCTGACTTTTCTTACATACCCAAAGCCCTCCCTTTAGGCCTAAAACCGGGCTTTAATACTAACTGCCTGAGTCCTCAGGCACACTGCCTGAATGACTGCTTTTGCCTGTAACACACTAAATCTTTGTTTTGACCCACTTTAACTTGTCAGATTTTTATAAAATTTAGCTTTTTGGAAAGCCTATGACATAAGGAAACGGATTGCACAAGTTTTGCGAAAAAAAAATTGCAAATTTTTTGCAAACAACCTGTCAAAGGAAATTTGCACATTTTTAGTTTTTCTTGATTAAAAATCAGGTTATTTAAAATTTTGCAAAAATTTTTGCATATTTGAAATGGCATGGTCAAGGGCTTTTCAAAAATGTATAATTTGTCATTTTTTGGACAAATTTTTTTTTGCAAACATTTTTACTATAAAACTAGATTTTGCGATAAAAAATTCAATTTTCGCAAATTTGCAATTTTTTTTGCAGATTCTAAAAGTAGAGCACAAGAGCTTTCTAATGATATATCATTTGTCATATTTGGACATAAAACATGGGATTTAGAGGGGGGGGTCAAATTGACCCCCCCCAGCGTATCCTGGTTTTCAAGTACCCCAGCGGGGATAGGGTTAAGGATATGTAAAGTCTGCGGCAAAACCACCTCTTTATATCTTTGCTTTCTCTTCTAGAAGTGAATCAAGCAATATAAGCTTGGTCTTGATTAAACACAACCTGGGCAACTATACGAGAATTAGAATGGGTTGATTTTCCTATTCTAAACCTCGTATAGTTGCCCAGGTTGTGTTTAATCAAGATATCTCTGAGTAAACCTTTCTGATCAACTCCACCACCCTGAATCTACTCATCATGAAGTCGATGCTTGGGGAACACGTCACCTCCTCCACGTTCCTCTTGTAAGGCTCAGCCTAAGGATATATATTCCAGGAGTAAACTGAACCTCGTTGCTACTCAATAGCCTCACAATCTTCTCACACTCCAGAGCATCTGTGTTCTGGATGATGTGCTCGACAGACCCTACTTGGAACCTTGTCGTGATACCCTCCTCCAGCTCAAGCATGACGGACCTGTAGAGCTTGTACTGGATCATCTTCTCGAGACCTACCTCTTCCCTCACCCATTGGTGCAGCCATCTGTTATTTTAAAGCCCAAGTCTGTGTGGTCGATGAACTCCTTCACGACCTCCACCTAGCAGCGGACCATAAACTATACCTACTCTCCCAAAGCCTCTACTGGACAGACTGATCCTAGGCGTAACCTTCGGATCATTGATAGTCTTGTCCTGGACTTATCTACCTGACTGCAGAGCTAGCGATCCAACCTCAATTACACTTGGAAAGCTCAGCGATCTATCCTCCGATCTATTCATGGCTACGAACCCCCTGGCCAGTTCAACTTTTTCACTGTGCTCTAGGGCCAACTGGGAGCAGGATACGTACCCAGGAGGAGCTGGTAGGAGGCTTACAAACATAATGGACGAGCATCCAATATACCTGAGATTTGTTTAGATAAATACTGCACTTTGACTTTCGTCAAACTCTGCAGAGAAACCGTGGTGGTTCTGATACCTTGGTTCCAGCCTGTTATTTCGATTCCTAACAGTAATCAGAGGAGACGCAATCATCATGGGACTAGAGCTGTATGAAACTCCTGTTCCTGAAATACATGCTTGAATAAACTTGTCCGTGCATTAAAGAGGTGCGCCAGGGTATATTGGATGCTCGTCCATTATGTCTGTAAGCCTCCTACCAGCTCCTCCTGGGTACGTATCCTGCTCCCAGTTGGCCCTAGAGCACAGTGAAAAAGGTGAAAAAGTGATAAGTGGTGCTAACTAAGCCACTTAACCCTTTAAGCGCTCTACCTA
>NW_019397777.1:40122-45832 GCF_000591075.1 Eurytemora carolleeae | reverse complement strand
TGCGATATCCAGAGAAAAGAGTATTAGTTTGTAAACTTTTATATTGTTTAATGTAAGTTTTGCTTTAGACAAATATAAATGATGAATAAAAAGTTTATAGTCCCTTTAATAGATTAAAATACCTACTTGCGAAACGTACAATGGCCCATACCAAGACAAGGCACCAGTGGTAAAAGTAACACAAGTAAACCCTGCAATATTTACAGGGGTGTATATTTTCTCGAAAAATCGTGTCTTTTAAAAATCAGTCAGTTAGGACATTCGCTAAATTCGCAAAAAAAAATAAAAGAAGATTTACAGAAAATGATTCACTAAACTTTAATTAATAAAATCTTTAACAAAAACATTTCTCTACCTGCAACGTTGAGCAAATAAGATTTAACACCTAAAATAAAAATAATTTTTTTCTTCAATTTTTAACAATTTTAAAGAAGTCCAATCATAATACTTTAAAAGATGTGTTCGTTCAGCTTGTTTTTTAAGTTGTTCGTTTATCGTTCGTTATCGACCCATTTCTTTCGTTCATGAAAATAGCTTGTTCAGCAAAATGTTACGTTAGGTTCCAAAACAATTTTTTTAGAACATTCGTGAACGCTAAAGTTGCTAAACGACCAATTAAGAAATCACTCGTTAAAGCTGACTTTATCAATAAAATGCGAGCAATCGGTAACAATCAATTTTAATTCGTTTTGAAAATACAACCGATTTTAAATTTTCTGAACTATCCAGTTCGTTTGCTCATCCTTCCTTAATTTTTCTAAATAACGCCATCGCTCACGAACAATTTCGTAGGTTCAAGAAAATAATACCAATCTCTAGGTAGTTAAAGTTTTAGTATTCAAATTTAATTAATTCTAAACTCACCAAGAATGTATATGAGATCTTCAAAGTAGGATTTTCGTTCCTGAAGTAAATATACACATTGCACATGTTAAAAATAAACTTATATAAAAATAAAAAAAAATACCCTTTGGANCATCTCAAATATATAATCTAAAACAGAGGTTTATAGATCAGACTCATTCTCTTTGCAAAGAAAGGAACGAGTTTCAAATAAAAGTCAAATTTTATGAAAACCCAGCTAGTTTACGTTATTTACAAACTGATGAAAATTAACCATTAGGTTTCAAGTCTCAAATCCATATTTTAGAAATTGTAAAAATCAAGTCCAATCCTGTCTAAAATTAAACGGATTTGTAGTTTAACGGCTTAATTAAGCTAAATTCGTTTTTTTTTGCAATATAATATGAACCGCAAATTGGCACTTTAAATGGGTCTGTGTACACTGCACAATTGCAGTGTGCACTCATGTTAACTCCAATCTAAAAGTCGTCTTCCTATTCTTCTGGTCCTAACAGTATTAAAAGCCCTTAAATACCTGATTATGTTCTGAGATACCTCTAGGAGGATCTGTGAGAAAGAAAAGGATGAGCCCAACAGCAACAAAGTTCATACCTTAAAAAGTATAAAAGTTAAAGAGCTACATGAACAATTCACAAGGATAAGAATGAGAAAATATCTTTGGTTTTCCATCTTCAAAATACTAATTTTGTTCGTTGTCTCTGCTGCATCACTCGTTACTCTGGCTTATAAGCAAGAAATGTGCAAATAACATTTGCCGAGAAAGCATAACTAAAATAAAAAAATTTCTGGCTTGAAAAAAATGCACTTAAGCAGATTGTAGGAACATGACAATAGATTAGTTGGCAAAATAATTAGTTGGCAAAATAATTAGTTGGCATAATAATTAGTTGGCATAATAATTAGTTGGCAAAATAATTAGTTGGCAAAATTTTTAATTCGTAAAATAATTGGTTGGCAGAATAATTAGTTGGCAACATAATTAGTCGGCAAAATAATTAGTTGGCAAAATAATTAGTTGGCAAAATAATCTGTTGGCAAAATAACTAGTTGGCAAAATAATTAGTTGGCAAAATAATTAGTTTGCAAAATAATTAGTTGGCAAAATAATTAGTTGGCAAAATTATTAGTTGGGAAAATAATTAGTTGGGAAAATAATAATTTAGCAAAATAATTAGTTGGCAAAATAATCAGTTGGGAAAATAATTAATGGGCAAAATAATTAGTTAGCAACATAATTAGATGGGAAAATAATTAGTTGGGAAAATAATTAGTTGGGAAAACTATTAGTTGGCAAAATAATTAGACGTCAAAATAATTAGTTGGCAAAATAATTAGTAGGCAAAATAATTAGTTAGCAAAATAATTAGTTGGCAAAATAATTTGTAGGCAAAATTATTAGTTGGCAAAACAATTAGTTGGCAAAATAATTAGTTGGCAAAATAATTAGTTGGCATAATTATTAGTTGGGAAAAGAATTAGTTGGCAAAATAACTAGTTTGCAAAATAATTAGTTGGCATAATTATTAGTTGGGAAAAGAATTAGTTGGCAAAATAACTAGTTTGCAAAATAATTAGTTGGCAAAATAATTAGTTTGCATAGTAATTTGTTGGCAAAATAATTAGTTGGCAAAATAATTTTTTGGCAAAAACATGTAAATCTGACCAAATACTTTAGTAAATTGCCTATTGAAGGGTCACTAAAAATTCGTGTAGAGTCCCTTTAAATCTAAAAATGTAAACTAATTTATATAATATTTACCAGGGGTTATCCTTAGTCCATTCTGCCAATCAGCTGGTGCTCCTCCGATCACATAACTAAAAATAAAATATTTAGAATATAAAAATCGTCTGGATGGTAAAATAATGCAAAGGTTTGACATTTTCTAAATTGCCTTAGACTTAAAGGGACTATGAGCGATATTTCAAGTGACACTTCATGCAAAGATGGCAATGCCCGATTCACAATTTTACCATAACAAGCTTTGCTTGATCAAATATGAATTAGATATCATTCTTAATGAATTTCTACTTCAGAAAAACAGGAATTATAAGAGTTGGACCCTTTTAAAGCTATAAAAACGAGAAAATGTTACACATTGCTGATCAGATAAAGGATTCAAGAGTACAGTTGTGAATTGGGCATTGCCATCGTTACATCTAATGTCACTTGAAATTTCGCTTTTAATCCCTCACTAGAAATTGAGCTTTGTTCCTTAACTAAGCAATCAAGGGGAGGCGAATAATTCAATTTAAAAATGTTTTATAATAACAAACTCAAAAATTTGCCATAAAAATAACTTACCAAGATTTCCTTTTTGTGCTAAAATATTGGATGACAAATATAAAATATTTCTTCAATCTATGAAGATTAAAGAATGTGCTATCTTGCAGAAAATTCAAAATATCTTTCAGAATAATTAAAATATATTTAAGAATATTTTCAAGAACACATCTTATAAAATATCCTATAGTTAAATTAGCTTATGTAACAATTATGAAAATATCTTGCAGAACAATTTAAAAATATCTTGCAGTACAATAAAAAATTGCCGTATATTTTAAATTATCTTGCCGAACACTTCAAAAATAATTAAAAATATTTGACCGAACAATTATAAAATAATTTTCATAACAATTTAAACATTTTGCTGAATAATTTAAAATATCTTGTAGAACGATTAGAATGTCTTTCATTACAATTATAAAATATCTTGCAGAAAAATTATAAAATATCTTGCAGAAAAATTATAAAATATCTTGCGGTACAATAAAAAATTACCGTGAATTTAAAAATTATCTTGCCGAACACTTCAAAAATAATTAAAAATATTTGACCGAACAATTATAAAATAATTTTCATAACAATTTAAACATTTTGCTGAATAATTTAAAATATCTTGCAGAACGATTAGAATGTCTTTCATTACAATTAGAAAATATCTTGCAGAAAAATTATAAAATATCTTGCAGTACAGTAAAAAATTACTGTGAATTTAAAATTATCTTGCCGAACACTTCAAAAATAATTAAAAATATTTGACCTAACAATTATAAAATAATTTTCATAACAATTTTAACACATTGATGAACAATTTAAAATATCTTGCAGAACGATTAGAATGTCTTTCATTACAATAAAAAAATTGCAGAACAATTATAAAAATATCTTTAATAAAAATAAATTTTACCCAAGTCCACTTCCTACAGGTATTGCAAGGTAGAATATTCCAAGAACCAGAGATCTAAATAAAAAGATGGTAATTTTTTTCTTCAAGTTTTGGTGGAAAAAGTAAAAATTTGACGCGTTTTATTTTCATTGACACTTTAAGTCTTCTCCTAATAAATTTACTCTTTTTCCTAAAAATTATGAAAAAAGGGGTATCAGGGGAAAGATAAAAATAAGCCAACATTTTTTTTTTTTTTTTTTTTTGCAAACTACACATCTTCAATCTTCATACTAAAAATGTTATTTCAATGAAAATAGAAATTTGATGATCAAAACCAAATGTTCTGCATGGATTTTGTAAAAGGAAAAATAATTTGGATGAAATTAAACCCTCGATACAGGTTTTTATATGTTTTACCTTGAATTTTCATCAAACAGATCTGCCAGCACTGTTGGAGCTATCGTGGAAAATGCAGATTCACCTAAAATATCTCGCTTGAGAACCTAGCGTTGCCCAGGGTACTCTTAACTACTCACCACACGCCGTTTATCCGCGCTTGATCGAAAATTACGATTTGTTTTCCTATAAAAGTCGATCCACTCAATTAGGAATCTCAAACTAAGAAGATTTCTGTGGCTTTCCCGAGTTTCCCAATCAAAATTAAAGGCAAATCGGTCAAGAAGTTCCTGAATTATAGTCGGCCATACAATAAAGAAACAAACAAACAGAGATTACAACTTTAAATCTTCTATATAAATACTTATCTAGAGTCTAGACCGGTATGATGTCATATTAACCTACCTATTGTAATACAGGCTCTCAGAATTAGAAAGGACCATTATGATGCCATTTTAACCTACCTATTGCAATACAGGCTCTGAGAATAAGAAAGGACCAGTATGATGCCATATTAACCTACCTATTGCAATACAGGCTCTTAAGAAAGGACCAGTATGATGCCATATTAACCTACCTATTGCAATACAGGCTCTAAGAATTATAAAGGACCAGTATGATGCCATATTAACCTACCTATTGCAATACAGGCTCTGAGTATTAGAAAGGACCAGAATGATGCCATATTAACCTACCTATTGCAATACAGGCTCTGAGAATAAGAAAGGGCCAGTATGACGTCATGAAACTTGCAGTCAAGGAAATACCTCCCCAAAGAAAAACTCCTAGGAAAAAAGGGTTAAACATTTTCAAAAACAAGGTTAACAAAACTCAGTAACTCAATACTATCACTTTTACAAATCATGAGGTTTAAGCAATACCAATTTTTTCTTTTATTTAGTCAGAAAAGAAATTAAACGATTCAATATTCAACATTCATTATTTCAAAAGCTGATTAAAAGAGATCTTGAAAATTGGCGGTAATTTAAATAGGTCACCTGAAAAAAAATGTTCAAACTTTTATTTCTGATGATAGGTATTTGTGGAGCCATAAATTTAATGAACGTAAAACACAAGCCAATTAATCAAAATCAGAATTCTAAGCACTGCTTCATAATAAAGTTTGATTTTGATAACTCCAAATTAATTTTATATCATACAAAGTTAGCAAAGCTCATAGTTCAAAAACAATTTGCAAATATTTTAATATTTTAAATATTTCGAGGTGGGGGGTATTTTTACAATAATTTCACCTGCTGCTGGCAAAATAATTAGTTGGCAAA
>NW_019397777.1:38921-39980 GCF_000591075.1 Eurytemora carolleeae | reverse complement strand
TATTTCAATACTGATCAACAATAAGTCTCCCCCGATCACACCTTAATAATTTGTAAGATTTTTTCTACTATTAATATTCATTATAACATTGTACAAGTAACCATGACCTATAATTTATGTTATTTTTTAGGAAATAAAGATTTTGTTATCGATTTTCTGAGACGGGGTTACTCTGTTGTGTGTATTTTTGCGGCCTACTGGGAAAGAATTGTCCGGGGAAAATAAACATCCCCCACCAGAATCCTAGCTGGCCTATAATCCTGATTTGTCTAGCGCGTTGCTGTTATCTGTCAACAATATTCTGTAATTCGTTAAAAGTTTTTAAGCTCTAATCTCAACATTAACCCTATTCAGGCTGACGTCTGGTTTACCCAAAATAGTCTAATGACCCCCTTCTCTCTATTTCCTTATTGTGATATCTATAAAATTTGATACATTTTTGGAAAGACTTTGGGCTTTACTTTAATTTACTTTAATAATCTGCCAAAAAAAATTGCAAATTTGCAAAATTGCAAATATAACAACATCAAGTTATACAGCAAAAAATGTGCAAAAAACAAAATGTGACAAATTATACATTTATAAAAAGCCATTGACACGGCAAATTCAAATATGAAAAAACATTTGCAAAATTTTTTAAAACTAAATTTGTATTCAAGGAAAACATGCGGAAATTCTTTTAAATAGGACTTATTTATAAAAGCCTCGCTTTTAATCTAATGGGAGGGAAATGTGTTTGTTAGAACAGACCAATACTTTTCGAGTTAATTACGAAAAGCGTCAGGGGCTGCCCACGGAACCCCGTGTTTGTATAAAATGCCTTCTTTTTGAGCGAAAATTTTATGTTTTTTTAAAAAGAAAATGGTATTGAAGGTTTTAAAAGCTAGTTTTTGTACATTTTCTTTACACTTTTCAGATTATTAAATGCCTTTTTTTCGAAATTAGAAAATGTAAATACTTTCAAACTAGAGGTTTTTGCAGTAGTGAGATTTGAAATTCCAAAATGAGAATATAAAATTTCAACTTTTATTTTCAAACTCTGGTATTGGCGGTAGTGAG
>NW_019397777.1:0-38801 GCF_000591075.1 Eurytemora carolleeae | reverse complement strand
CCCCCCCCCCCCCCCCGCCGTAATATGGTTTATATTTAGTTTAATAACAAGCCCAAAACAAGTTTTAATAAAAATAAAAAGATCGGAATTAATGAATTGCAAGAAGTAGTTGAACTAAGTGCAAAGAGAGTGTACTACATAGTTCCAACTAACCAAACATTTACTTATTTATTATTTCCGACGCCAAAACTTTTAAATAATGTAAGAACAAACCAGTAAGTAGACCAAAAGGAAAGCTGTTTGTAGAAAACCCTGTTTCTGTTTTGAGCAAACTTCACCATCTCCGCATAGAACTTTAGATA
This sequence comes from Eurytemora carolleeae, assembly GCF_000591075.1. NCBI lineage: Eukaryota > Metazoa > Arthropoda > Copepoda > Calanoida > Temoridae > Eurytemora > Eurytemora carolleeae. The sequence continues at coordinate 38,499 of NW_019397777.1, read as the reverse complement.
TTTCCTAGAAACAGAATATGATATATTTTCTAGAAACAGAACCTTAGATATTTCGAAGAAACAAAACATCAGATATTTCCTAGAAACAGAAAATGAGATATTTCCTAGAAACAGAGCCTCATATAGTTCCTAGAAACAGAACCTTAGATAAGAAACAAAAAATTAGATATTATTTAAAATAGAACACGAGATATTTCCAAGAAACAGAACCATAGATATTTGCAAGAAACAGTACATGAGAAATTACCTAGAAACATAACACGAGATATTTACTAAAAAGAGAACATGCGATATTCTCTACAAACAGAACATGAGATATTTCCTAGAAACAGAACGTAAGATATTTCCTAGAAACAGAACATGAGATATATCCTAGAAACAGCACATTAGTTATTTGCTAGAAACAGAACCTTAGATATCTCCTAGAAAAAGAACATCAGATATTTCCTAGAAACAGAACATGAGATATTTGCTAGATATAGAACATCAGATATTTCCTGGAAACAGAACATCAGGTATTTCCTAGAAACAGAACATCAGGTATTCTTAGAAACAGAACATCAGGTATTTCCTAGAAACAGAACATCAGGTATTTCCTAGAAACAGAACATCAGGTTTTTGCTAGAAACAGAACATCAGGTATTTCCTAGAAACAGAACATCAGGTATTTCCTAGAAGCAGAACATCAGGTATTTGCTTGAAACAGAAAGTCAGGTATTTCCTAGAAACAGAAAATCAGGTATTTCCTAGAAACAGAACATCAGATATTTCCTAGAAACAGAACATCAGGTATTAGCTAGAAACAGAACATCAGGTATTTGCTAGAAACAGAACATCAGGTATTTCCTAGAAACAGAACATGAGATATTTGCTAGAAAAAAATACTTGGGGCCAATTTTTTTATTTTGATCTGGAAACAAGATTTTATAAATAGCGAGATGTGGCTAAACTGATGTAGTATGGACTAGTTTAAGTTGAAGTGAAGTGGTTCAACCATGTCTCGCTATTCAGTTTATCTTTTCCTTGGACCGAATTTACCAAATTTGAACTCCTTACGACCCGTTCAAATTTAAATCACCGATTCAAATCCTTCCTTTATCTTTAAACTTTAATCGATGGTTCAACATTTAACCGGCAATTTGATCTTCAGATGCGTAGCTTGAATTCTTAAAATATGGTCACTGGTTATATTTCTTAAAACTAAAAATCTTATTTCTCTCTTAAGGAATCATTTAAAATATTAATATTATTTTATAAAAAAATCTTATTGTACCATTTTCAAATATCAAATTATATACAATTTACAATAAGTAAAAGCACAATTTCTCAAACCTTAACTTTTAAATGGTGTGCTAGACTAAAACGATTAAACTAAATATCCACAGAGAAAACTTTTAAACACAGCATATTTCTACTTTCAAGACCTCTAATTATCCAAGAGGGAATTTTTTGCGCTTCTCATTTGTCAAATATCCAAATATAACGTAGTTTGTTGAACTAAAAGATAAAACTAAGTTCGTTCCGATAAATTAACAAATAGTTTCATTTTTCAACCTCAATTGTCTTCATTGTATAAATATTATACCCATAGAAAATAGAATATATATTAGGGGGGAATTTAGACTATCTCTCGGCATGAATTTTTTCAGTCCCTTTCAGCCTGAAAGGGAGTTCAAAGTGTACAAATCATGTAAATGTTTACAAATTATATGCGGTAGAGTACATTAATACAGTATGTTTCCTTGACTATTCATTTCAATTTCGAATTTTTTAAAGCTGTTAAATAAGCTTTATAATGAATTAGGTGAATTAAAAACATCATTTGATTTATAGTTATAACGGAAAATCATCGTTTGTAAAGTGAAAGGCATAGAGTCTATGTGAAATGATCATTGGTCAATTATGAAACCAGCCTATTTCATAATTTGNTATAGAGCACAAATGTGTGAAGTACACCTGCAGTATGGAAACAGTACAACAAAATGGCCGTTTTCTTTTTTCTAGTAAATTCCTCTCTAATATATATTCTATTTTCTATGATTTTACCTCTAAAATAGCTGAAACAGTATATCTGTCCATATAGTTGATAAGATTTACAAAACATAATATTATCAAAGAAATAATATTGGATTTGGACCAGTTCTTTTGAGTTGAACGCACAGTCGGATACAGGTCAGTAGCTGCCGTAGTGTCAGCCATAGTGCTAAGAGCTGTATACTCCGCCTTCTCAGCACTGTCCTGGGATTTAACTGACTCGCGCATTTTCAAGGATAGATTTGTTGACACGGAAATCTTTATCAGTTGTTTATTTGTTCAGCGGCCATTTTGGATGCATTATCTTGTATTCAAGAGTTAATTGTAAACACTCATTTTCATTTCTTTATTCTAAAAAATAGTCGATATTTAAGTAATTATGGAAGTTATCGTGTGAAGCATTGATTGGTTGGACTTAAAATTTTAACCATTATTTATTTCTACTCCTGAGTTCTTATGGGACATTAAACAAACAGACATAGAATTACTATGCTATATGTACCATATACACTGAAGATTAGTTTAACCCTTACTGACGTCTCCTTAGCCCCAATTATTAAGGTGTAGGGGTAAGGGTCTATCTATAATATATCATACGTTATAGGATAACTCGGGTTCTAATTAGCGTGCAAAACTGCACAAATTCAAACTTGTAATGCAAATATAGCTATGTGGCTATAAATGTAGATAAGAGAAATTAGCGCGATAAATGACAGATGGTAAATTATTAAAAAGCCCTTTTCCCAGAAAATTCAAATATATGCTGTAAATAGAAGAAACAAGGATACATTTGCAGGGAATCATGAAAATAAAGAATGAGATAATATAAATTCACTTCTCTGAAGTCTCATCCTTTGTAAGTAACACTGTATTTCGTAGTTGCCACATATTAGACAGTTTTCACTCAGAAGAAGTAAAATGTGTTTGTATAGAGTACACCTGTACTCACTTGTCGCTATCTATATGTGAACTCGTTCCGTGGCTAGTGCTCATAAGTGTTCACAATGAACTTTGCGGTCGAGAGAGTACAAATTTAATAGATGAGCATTGTGCAACAGGTTTTCAGGGTTAAATATTACTTCTTTGCATTTCTTTTGGTTACCCCTTGCATATTATTCATTTATTTTCAAATAGAAGCTCCTCTATGAAAATTTTAGCAGATATTTTTGATTTTAATATCCCTGTCCTTTGACATTCTAAGATTGATTTGATTTCTCGCCTTTTATATGATCCAAGCTATTGCATATAAATAATAGGGGGTGGGGCAAGAAGTGGGGAAGGGGGGGAGACAATCTTATAAACTTGGTTTCGTACATACATCCATGGTTAATGTTCTAAATAAATATTTCGAAAAACAAACAGGGGTAATTCTTAAATGTTGACCATTTGTTTCTTTTTTAAGAACATTTTTTACGACTTTTCTTTAAATAATTGTTCAATTGATTTAATAATTATACTGTAGATAACGTCCATTACGTTCATAACGACAGTAACCAACTATAATTCTCCTTATTGGAAGTTTATACGCGCACATGCAAATATAAAAAAAAATAGTCATAATAGCATGCAAATAATTTATTTACACCCTCTTATGCCTATTGTTTATATTTCCATGCAAAATATATAATCCATAATAAAACATACTTATAAGGAAAATTATTTTAATTATTTTTAAAACTAATTTTGATGACATTAACGTGATGACATGTTTAATGGAAAAATATGGATATTTGCATCAAAATGAGAAAATTTCACTCATCCATCAAATTATTTTCATTTTGCTTTTTGAATTTTTTCATTAAGTAGTATTTTACAGTAAAGTATACATGCAGGGATTTGAGAATCATCAAGATTGATCTCGTATTTGATATTTGTTATTCTTTTAATCAAGGACTTGAATGTAAAGGGGGGGGGAGGGCAGAGGATGTTGCCCCCTCCTAAACTTCGTATCTTATCAATTTTTTTATTTTTGCAACGTATAACTAAAATAAACTGCACGCAAGATTGAAATCAAATTTTTTTGAATCAATTCTAATTATATCTTATTTCTTTTTAAACATTACAAATATTTATCTATCATTTTTATTTCTATTTTGTCGAAAAATACTAACAATCCACCACTAGTTTATATTAAATATAATGTAAACAATAAATATGTAACTTTCCTTTTCCTTTCATTTCCTTTTCCTTTTTATTTTAATTTTTTTATTTTTTTTGAATAGAGAGGAATTCCCACAATCTCTATTTTAGGAGATTTTAAAATATTTTCTCCTTAAACACTTAGTTTTGTTTGTTTTTTGTTATTTTTCATAAATAAATGATTCCTTACTTACTTACTTACTTACTTACTTACTTACTTACTTACTTACTTACTTACTTACTTACTTACTTACATACTTACATACTTACTTACTTACTTACTTACTTACTTACTTACTTACTTACTTACTTACTTACTTACTTACTTACTTACTTACTTACTTACTTCCCCCCCCCCCATATTGCCCCAGCTTTATTAAACCCAGTATCAGAAACCCGGTTTCATGAATTGGGTCCGGCAGTTTTGTAGATATCAATTTTTTGTTAAGAAATATTATTTCATGTTTCTAGTTTGTTTACATTGTTTGTTTCGTTTTCTGATTTCTAAAGTTAAAATTTACGCAAATGTTTAGACTTAAAAAGAAAAAAAGTTTTGCTCAACCATAGTCTGTTAAATTTCCGGCTCAGTTATATCTCTCAGATTATAGTTTTACTGCACTCAGGGGCATTTAGAACAAAACAATCTTAAAGGGAGTGTTTGCAAAACTAATCTTTTTAAACGAGTCTGCAAAAATATATTCTTTAAGTGAACGATTGCAAAAATAATCTCTAAAATAGTGTTTGCAAAAATAATCTTAAACTTAGAGCTTGCAAAAATAAGCTCAAAGAAAGAGTTTGCAAAAATAATCCTTTAAAGTAATTAGTTGCAAGAAAACGAAAGAGTCTTCAAAAATAATCTTCTGGAAGTGGATGCAAAGATAATCTCAAAAATAGTGTTGGTAAAAATAAGCTCACAGAAAAAGTTTGCAAAAGAGAATAGATAAAAAAATTATTTTAAAAAATAGTGTTGGCAAAATTAAGCTCGAAGAAAGAGTTTGTATAATAATCTTGAAGTAAATGGTTGCAAAATTAATCTCAAAAATAGTGTTTGCAAAAATAATCTCAAAAGTACAGTGATAACCAAAAACACTCCGAAATAGGAAGACGACTTTATAGAAATTGATGGTATTACAAAGCAAATTATTTTACTAGACACTAAATCACTAATTAAGTAAAGTGGGTCTGTTAACATTGCACACTTTCTGTGTCCCAGGCTTTTCGGGCTCTTTAAAGTCATAACTTAAGTCTTAAAGTCGTCTTCCTATTTCAGAGTTTTCTTGTTATCACTTAAAAGTAGTTTTAGCAAAAATAATCCTATAGAAACAGTTAAAAAAATAATCTTAGAGTGAATGGATGCAAAAAGAGTCTTAAAACATTGTAGTGATGTATCTACCTATCTATCTTTATATCTATATATCTATCTATCTACATTTCTATCTATCTATCTATCTATCTATCTCTCTATCTATTTATCTATCTATCTATCTACCTATCTATCTATCTATCTATCTATTTATCTATCTATCTATCTATCTATCTATCTATCTATCTATCTATCTATCTATCTATCTATCTATCTATCTATCTATTTATCTATCTATCTATCTATCTACCTATCTATTATCCTTGATTGTCTGATTACTAATCTGCTATATTCTCCTCTTTATATAATATTGTTTATCTCCGGCTCATGTCAAACTAAAGTATATTCCACGTCAAACTAAAGTATATTCCACGTCAAACTAAAGTATATTCCACGTCAAACTAAAATATATTCCACGTCAAACTAAAGTATATTCCATGTCAAACTAAAGTATATTCCACGTCAAACTAAAGTATATTCCACGTCAAACTAAAGTATATTCCACGTCAAACTAAAGTATATTCCACATAAAAATAAAGTGTATTCCACGTCAAACTAAAGTATATTCCAATTCAAGCTAATTATTATCATTTTTATGTTTAAAATGTACAATGTACATTGTTTTATCTGCAATTCTCATTCGTTTATAGTGGGCCAACCAATTAAAACAACCTACTCTGGTTAGGCGGGTCCAAACTACATAGTAAATTGTGATTTTTTATTTGTATTATCTCGTGCTTTGTAGTTGAATAAAAAAATATGAAAAAAAATATGAATATGTATATTTCACGTCAAGCTAAAGTATATTCCACGTAAAACTAAAGTATATTCCACGTCAAACTGAAGTAAATTACACGTCAAACTAATGTATATTTCACGTCAAGCTAAAGTTTATTCCACGTCACACTTAAGAGTTTTCCACGTCAAACTAAAGTATATTCCACGCAAAACTGAAGTATATTCCACGCAAAACTAAAGTATATTCCACGTCAAACAAAAGTATATTCCACGTCAAACTAAAGTATATTCCATATTAATGATGTCACATAAATTTTATTTTATTTTGCAGTGGGCTAGGAATAATACTAAGAATAATTTCTCTTGTTTACTTTCATAACATCAAGGTTTTACATCCTATTCTACAAATATAAATTCATGAACAGTCACTTAAAAGGGACTGCAGTTTACTGAAGAGTGCCATGTTCGATTAACAACGGTCCCTTTACCGTCTGATCAAGAATAAATGAGATATCCACACTTTTAGCTTTTATTTGTATTAAAGTTGAAATAGAGGAAATTGTTTGAATTAAACACTTTTTTAAAAAGGACAACATCTTCAAATATTGTTATCAGATAAAGGTGGAAAGACCCACGCTGCGGACCCCTCCCTTTAAACATCGGATGTCACGTGAACTGCAATGACTGTCTCTTTCAACTTTAAGTGACAAAGAAAGACAAATGGCCTTCAGATCGACATTTTTTGTCGAGTTTGAGGTCCTCAATAGTTAATCCTATTATACAATATTTATGTAAATATCTACAGTACATAATAAACTAAAAATACTTTTATAATAAAATAAAGATCAAATATTGTAACTATCAAGTTTCCATATTATGTATTACAATGTAAGATTCAGAACAGAAATTGAAAATATTAGAAAACATTTGATAGTTTGAAAAGTTTGTTCTCCACGTGAAAAACAATTTTTAACGGACTGTTGACGTAGTTTTAAGTGATCCTATAAGTAAAGAGGGGCATTTCTAAGGTTTCCAGCGGACAAAAACTTTTACGAAAAAATGCGAATATTTTCGTTCGAATTCGAAAACTTTTTCGCGAAATTTCGCATTTTCGCGAAACTTTATTTTAAGAAAAAACTACAAAATGATGCGAAATTTTGAGAAATAAAAATTCTGCAAAAACCATTGCTGCAACACTTGATTGCGCAAAAATACTTTGCTAAATTTTTGCATTCCCCCTCCGCAAATTTTGCATTTGTTCGGGAAACAGACTACAACGAAATTTAGCAAAAAAAAAGAACATTTTCGCATTTTTGTGAGCAATCGAGATGCAAAAAAAAGGATTTTTATGATTTTCTGTAAAAGTGTTCATTTTGCAATAAAAATGACTTGAGAATTTATTAAACAGTAGGAGTTTGCATGTTTAATTTTTTCAATCCGTTTATTAACGGTTGGAATAATCAATGAAGAAAACATTATATTGTGTTCGCTTCTAACGAACTAAACTTTTCAGTTCAGTTAAAGATATATACTTTTCAGTTCAGTTAAAGATATATAGTTTTTAACAGCGTTAACGGTTTATAACGGTTTAGACGTAACAATATATCAAAATGTAGGCTTGCTGCAGATTATCGTTTGATTATGAATTGATATGATCAAAATAGAATAATACTTCTAGCATCGTATATAATTTATGTAATTTATAAATCTGAATTTTTATCTAAACAAAAGCTCTGTCTGAATGGAAACAACTTTTGTCGTGTCTTTTTTATAATTAAACCCAACTGAGAATTTAATTCTGAAATATTCTAAAAATCAAACAATGTCCGTAAAAGTATTTTTGAATAATCAATTTTTAGGATAATATTGGATATTCATAAAATTTAATTAATCAAATTTCGGAAAACTAGAGCTAATTAAAAATCTTTAAAAAAGATCTCCTTTCAGGCTTCAAACAATTGTTTAAGTTCTGATTATAATTGAATCTTTGATAAAAAAAAATAAAACGCAGTTTTTTAACAATACTCAATGCTCATCTCTCAACTTTTACAAGAATTATGAGGTAGCATATTAACACTATGAAAAAAAGGATTAGGTTTCTGTTCTTAAAGAGAAAGTTTGCATAATTTCAAGTGACCCTCTTGCAAATATTACAATTCCAGATTGAGAACGGTACCATATTGTAGAAACTATATGTCGTCTATCTAGGTTTAAAAGTGTTTAATTCTGATAATTCCTATATGTTTTCCCTCAGCAGAAATGCACAAGCACTTCTTTAGAGAAACCACAATTGAAAATTATTAGTATTCAAAATTATAAACATTGAAATCTATTTCATAGATTGCAAAAACAGTAAATTGAATGGTTTAAAAAAATAAGATCTAATCTAGTTTTGAGTTTTGATCAGTTACAGCAGTTATAGGCGATTTTATCAATATAATGAAGACGACTTTTGATTTTAATTTTATTGATATCAATCTTTAGAAACAGCATGGGTACACAAAAATATGGAAACAAAGAGAAGCTGTCGATTAAAAAAGACTCTTTATAATTACTTATAAACTTGTAAGTTCTGTTCAAAATTATCCATTTATACAACAAAATGTCTTTTTACAACTACAGTCTATATTCAAAATTATAATCGAAAGAAAAATTAAGATAATTATTAAGACTATTCATTCTAATGTGTTAAAACTAAAAAATATTCTAGAAAGAAAAAACAATTAATTATTATTTCCTCTCTGTATAGTAGAAATACTGCAGAGAGAGAATAGATAAGTTTTTACAATATTACGTAGTATCCGGCCCTGCAATATATTCTACACAATTCCTCCAATTCGTTGCTAATGACTGCTTTTTAAAAGGAGTGACTGGGTAGGTATGGTAGTTGAACTTAGAGTGTAGTATTGTTGAGAAAATATCAGGATTAATTTGATAACTTTTAAATGTTTATACAAATTACGTTCTTTAATTGCTTAATAGGATAAAAGTAGCTCTTTAAAAATCACCATAAGAAATTATTCAGGAGCCTTATTTTTATGATTAGATTTATAAAAATTATTAAATAACCCGGAATAAAAACGTGAAAAGAATTCTTTTATAAACAAAGAGAATAGAATATATATTAGAGGGGAATTTACTAGAAAAAAAGTGTAAAACGGCCATTTTGTTGTACTGTTTCCATACTGCAGGTGTACTTCACATATTTGTTATATATAACCTTTTGGGCCCTGGAATATCATTTTATAGAAAATCTAAAATTAATATTAAAAGAAAACCAAATTATGAAATAGGCTGGTTTCATAATTGACCAAAAATCATTTCACATAGACTCTATGCCTTTCACTTTACAAATGTTGTAAATCTAAAACGGATTGATAATGCTCGCCGCTCTCGAAACAAATCCGAACAAAAGAGATCAGTGCACAAAGAACCTTACTAGTAGAAAGACTTATATACAAATATAATCTTCTACCTTAGGTAAGTGCAGCTCCCAAAGTTATATTAATTCATAACTCAGACTATTAACATAATATAGCCTGATAAATATATTCAACTGTGAATAGTTAGTTATAGATATTTATATTAACCTAGGCGAGCAAAGATATATAATTCTGCATAGCTAAACCCAATACATAGCTCCGTAGAATTAATAGCTCCGCAGAGTTAATAGCTCCGCAAAGCTAATAGCTCCGGAACATTAATAGTTCCGCAAAGCTAATAGCTCCACAAAGTTAATAGCTCCGGAAAGCTAAATAAGGTAGCTCAATAACGCTAAGCAAGACCAATAGCTTAGTAAAGATATATACAAAGATAAATAATTATTAAGTATATTAATAGCTCAGTATTTAACAATACCACAAAGGGCTAATAAAAGCTATAATGAAGATTACGACCACCCTACCCCCAGTGGGTGGTGACCATAAGGATCATGGGGCTGTAGTTCGGGTCCTGCCTGCTGCTGATGTGTCTGAGAGATCTGTAGATGAAGGAGGGAATGATCTGGATAGGAGAGGGCCAGGAGGAGGTGACCCCCAGACGGGGGATCCTACTGTAGATTCCCCCGACCCGGAGGATAAGCCTGAGGATGCAGACGAGGATGACCTCCTGTGGACGAGACTGGGCCTCCAGCCAGACAGAGGCCGGATAGACGTAGTTATCAGTAACTGGAGAAGGATCGAGGGTCAGATAGATGTTGCCTGGCAGAGCCTACATCAATTGATTGTAGATGCATCTCAGGGGCATAGGAGGATATCTAGGGAGGAACGCTATCTGAGGGTGGAGGTGGAACTGTTGACCCACATGTCCTTGCTGATGCTGAGAAGGGCAGAGCTCCTGATGTCGTTTGAGACCGAGGTGGATCCGAATGCTGAATATTAATCTCCTAAATATAAATATACAATTATTACAATTATTGAATTAATAAATGTGAACTCAGAGAGTTAATTATTGCGTTTGAAATTCTGCTGTTGACCAAATAAAGCTCGAGGTTTACAACACAAACGATGATTTTCCGTTATAATGATTTTTTTTATTCACCTAATTCATTTTATAAAGTTTATTTAACAGCTTTAAAAAATTCGAAATTGAAATGGATAGTCTAGGGAACATACTGTATTAATGTACTCTACTGGATATAATTTGTGAACATTTACATGATTTGTACACTTTGAACTCCCTTTCAGGCTGAAAGGGGCTGAACAAATTTATACCGAGAGATTCTCTAAATTCCCCTCTAATATATATTCTATTCTCTTTGTCCATAAATTAGTTGTTAGTTAGAAACAGGTTGAAAAAATAAACTAACTGTTAGCATCAAAAATACGAAATTTTATTCAGAACTTTAAGGAAACATGCGACCAATTAATAAAGAAAACATAATTCAATATAATGACGAAAAAGAATGCTTTTACCATTGATTTCACGACAAAGCAAATGTTCGGTCTTGTGTAGCAATTAATTAACGTAAAAACGTTGTACAGGTATCAAATAAATTCTGATATTTTTCTCTGTGATACTGCACTCTCAGTTCAACTAACATACCTGGCCAGTCACTCCTTTTAATGGAACTGTACACTTAATTTCAAGCAATACCTCATTAGAGTTATATGTTCGATTCACAACAGTATCTTTTTTCTACTCTAAACTCTAAGAATACCGAAGTCCACTCTATTTTTCACTCAAAGCTCTAAGTTTACCAATGTTTACTCTATTATGAATTCTATACCAGTTTCTACTCTATTCTAAACTTTAAACTCTAAGTATACCGCTGTATATTCTAGTCCGAAATATAAACTTTAAGTTTAACGATGTATACTCTATTCTGAAATCTATACTCTAAGCATACCAATGTATACTTTATTCTAAATTCTATACTTTAAGCATACCAGTTTCTACTCTATTCTAAATCCTATACTCTAAGTGTACCAGTGCATACTCTATTCTAAATCCATATACTCAAAGTATACCAGTGCATACTTTATTCTAAATCATATTCTCTTCATGTATAAACGTGTATACTCTATTCTAAACGCTATACTCTAAATATACTAGTGTGTAAACTCTATTCTAAGTTCTATACGCTAAGCATACAAAGCAAAAATAGGGTATACTCTATTCTATATGATATACTCTAGATACTCTAGTGTATACTCTATGGATAGCAGTTTCTACTCTATTCTGAATTCTATGATCTTATATACCAATAAATACTCTATTATATGTTCTATACTCTAAGTATACCAATGTATATTGTATACTCTATTCTAATTTCTATACTAAAAGTATTCCAGTTTCTACTCTATTCTAAATTCTATTCTCTAAGTATACCATGGTTTCTATTCTATTCTAAATTTTATTCTCTAAGTATACCATGGTCTCTACTCTATTCTAAATTCTATTCTTTAAGTATACCATGGTTTCTACTCTATTCTAAATTCTATTCTTTAAGTATACCATGGTTTCTACTCAACGAGAATAGAATATATATTAGAGTGGAATTTACTAGAAAAAAAGTGTAAAACGGCCATTTTGTTGTACTGTTTCCATAATGCAGGTGTACTTCACATATGTATGCTATATAACCTTTTGGACCCTGGAATATCATTTTATAGAAAATCTAAAATTAATATTAAAAGAAAACCAAATTATGAAATAGGCTGGTTTCATAATTGACCAATGATCATTTCACATTACAATCGATGATTTTCGTTATAAATATAAATCAAATGATGTTTTTTATTCACCTAATTCATTATAAAGTTTATTTAACAGCTTTAAAAAATTCGAAATTGAAATGGATAGTCTAGGGAACATACTGTATTAATGTACTCTACTGCATATAATTTGTGAACATTTACATGATTTGTACACTTTGAACTCCTCCATGTCTTCCAACATTACACGCTAAACTAAAAAAGTATAAACGAGTTGGTGAGGTATAAAACCAAAGACCAAGACGTTGCGACTCTTTACAGTCGACGCTGCCTAAATATTTGATGATTAGGATTCTGAGTTGTCTGGATCTCATTAACATATATTTATGAATTGATTTTTGTTTGTCTCAAAACATTTGAAAAATAAAACATTTAAAACTTGGACAACTTTTCATTTTGGATACAAGTTTTGATGTGACAAGAGTTGAGTAAAAAGAGTAGAATTTATCCAATAAATTCCAGCTGTCTGAATACCATTTTATCAATTTATCATATACGCACTTATACAAACTATAGACACAAGGACATCACTGGTACAACTTTGTGATCTCGTAGCTCCTCTAGCTTCGATTTTATGCACAAGCATGTGAATCGCAAATTTATTTAGTTTAATATTAGAAATTCATAACATTTATGTTCTTCTAGCTCCATAACTCTCCAATTTTATGAGTTATGATGAAAAACGTAAGATATTTCCATTTTACGTGTGCGTAGTTGCATAGAGAATAGAATATATAGAGAGGAATTTAATGGAAAAAAGTGTAAAACGGCCATTTTGTTGTACTGTTTCCATACTGCAGGTGTACTTCACATATTTTTCAGGCTGAAAGGGACTGAAAAAAATCATACCGAGAGATTCTTTTAATTCCTCTCTATATATTCTATTCTCTATGGGTAGTTGACTTCACACCCCCCTTTTTCCTTTTATTCCCCTTCCTCCCCCCCCCTTCAAAATCCTTTGGTTACGCCTACATAATAAATTGTACCATTTTGGATCTGAAGACAAGAAGTTGTGATGAAAAGTTTTCTCGAAGATAATAATTGTTTACATCCCAGGGATTGAGGTGTAAACAGGTTTTTACAACCTACCTAAAGGGACTGTAATCGTAATTTCAGGTGACTCTCGGTGCAAAATGACAATCCCCGATTTTCACGACTTTACCATAAAGCTTAGTCTGACCGATGTTAGGTACTTTCCCAAAGGATTTTTCCGAAGGGGCAATTTCCCAAGGGTTTTTTCCCAAATGGCAACTTCCCAAGGATTTTTTTCCCAAATGGCAACTTCCCAAATGTGTTATTTCCCAAGCGGCCACATTCCAAGTCCGTTCTAGCCGCTGCGCTTCTGCCCCCAGTATGAAAAGCGCTTGATCCCTTAGCCTATCCTAGCCGCAGCGCTCGGCCCCTCAAATTGCAGCCTACGGCGCCTTAGAGGGCTTAACATAACCTTTAGTAAGTTGCCGATTGGGAATGTTCCACATTTGGGAAATTGTCACCTGGGAAGTTGCCCTTGGAAAATGTCTTTAAGAAAGTACCTAACACCGTCTGAACAAGTATGGATAACGCTCAAAGTCTCTTAAAAGCTTAGTCTGATAAAGTATAAATAGCGCGCAAAGTCTCTTGAAGATGAAACCCTTTAATTTACTTCATTTAAATCTAAAAGATCTGGACAAAAAAAACATTTTTGGCGACCGTTTAATAAACCAAACATGTTATTGAAACTTATTAAAACTATAAAGTGAAAACTGAGTTTTCTGCAGTTATCACTGTTAATTGTATATAACAGATAATATACAGATATACAAGCCAACAAAACAAATACCCCGGTCCATTAAACCTAGATTTAGTATGGAAATTAAACTAAATTAAATCAAATTTTATTCTCAAATTAAAAACAAAATTACCAGAGCCGTGGGAACTTTTATATTTTGGATATCGAGATCATGCTTAATCTCGATATTTTTTTAATCTACAGATTACTCTAATGTGCTTTTATATTACCCGCAGTAACAATCAGATATCTCGCGAAAACAAAATGGTGCGGGATAAACCTATATTGAACCAGAAAACAAAATGGTGTGGGATAAACCCATATGGAACCAGAAAACAAAATGGTGCGGGATAAACCTATATGGAACCAGAAAACAAAATGGTGCGGGATAAACCTATATGGAACCAGAAAACAAAATGGTGCGGGATAAACCTATATGGAACCAAAAAAACAAAATGGTGCGGGATACACCTATATGGAACCAGAAAACAAAATGAGGGATAAACCTATATGGAACCAGAAAACTGTGCAATGAATCCCATCAATGTTCCCCTTTTACTTGAGAAATTTCGCAAATTATTTTGTAATTTAAAATTGTTTCAAGTGACAGATCTTTGAAATATACAAATGACAAAAATTCTTTTCGACATATTTAAATGAAAAATGAAGACGCTGAATGTTCTGCCATGTTTTCTGAAATGGTATTTTATGAAAATTAAAACTCAAATATTAAGTACTATTAGCTGGAGAACCTCGTGTTGCCCAGGTTTATATCATTCTTCATAGAAATACTCTGTCGTTTACCCGCACTTTGTATTAAATCATGATTTAGCTGAATTGCCCATTGTGGCCCATTGAATTTCAAAAATTTTAAAAGAATTTGTAACCTAAGTTATGTAGTCATGGCCGGGTTCAGTATAAAAATGTCAGCCCATTTGGTCCAGCTGTTTGGACAGCTATAGCTAACGTATATATATATATTTATATATACGGGAAAAGATATATGCCGGTGTAAATCCAGTAGTTCTCCAACCTGCATCGGATCAACATGTTCTCCTGCATAGTAGTTTATTACCTACAAATATATTGCTAATAAATATCAAATAAACTATATCATAGACTTGTTCTTACTCTTTAAAGGGACCGTTCACTTTTTTGGGTAATTTCAGGGTGCACCCCACCCCCTCGGATGATGACACCTCTCAATTAGTTGTCTAAATTATAATATTAGTAACTCCCAATTATTATTATTATTCAAATCTTTTTATTGATCAAAAGTACAAAAATAACATATAAACTATATATATATATATCAAAAATAGGTACATTTTGATTTTAATATTTTACACGGAAAAAATGTTTATTCATGTGGAAATCTTGAAGATTTGGTAAATGACACAATTTTTATTTTTATTTTGAAGTTAAGTAAATTCAGTAATGACAGTAAAATGAGCTGACAGCCTTTAATGATTAAAGATTAATGAAGGCTCGTAGGGATATGATTCCGATGGTTGAAGAAAAAAATAGGAACAATAAAATACAATAAGAACAATATACCCAGGAAGAGCTTGGTGAGACCTACTAAGAAGGTATCTAGGAGCAAGGCTGTTCTGTCCTATGATGAACTGATTGAGGGTCCTGGTAGAGTGGAAGATGCTTATGATGATCTTGATTCTGTGTTTGAGATCCCTAGGGAGGTGTAGGAGTTTGAGACCTAGGAGGCCAGTGAAGTGCTCAAGGACGCTTATGATAGCCTCGGGAATGATGACAACATTTAGTTTTTTTTAGGTTTCAAGTGATTGAAAACTATGAATTCTTGTGATATTAGGAAATAGGTCGCGGGGTGCACCTGAATTTTTTTTCTTTGTTCCTGGTTGGCGAGTGTTACGCGACCCAGTCACGTATATGGGATATGAGGGAAAGGTCGCTCCTGTGCTAATATTCCTACAAGATATCTGCAGCGCCCCTGGACTTCGTACTGCATGAAGAGGGGAGTTTCCAAGAATAAAAATAAAGCTGCTCAAAACTAGGTTTTATATGTATTGTTTATACTCTAACGTACATTCTAATCAATTGAGATGTGACTTTTGATGGCGATGTTCGCCAATGTTTTTGTCTCTTTGTTCTTGTGATATTGTGTGAAGGCTCAATATGGTAAGATTTACGCTAGAGTTACTTAATATTATTGTACTATTTAGAATAAATCAAAACCTACAGTTTTTTACGCCCAAGTAACTTGTTTCTCAAGATTATTGTCGTATTTTCTGATTTATTTGTATTTTATAGTTTTCGTCATTTTTTTTATGGGCTTTTTCTGTAGTAAAAATATAAGAACTCTATTTATGTTATTTTATAGTTGAACATGCTGATCTGAATAAATCCTGAGTTCTTTATTTGACGGTCAAAATGAGTACAAAGGATAGAGAGAAATGTTCCGACAAACCATCGCAGAATATCACTAGGCACATGTATTCGCTGGTCACGAAACACATTATTTTGTTTTCCAAAATTTCATAAGAATTCATTAAAAATTGAATGAGATAAAACAAAGAATCTGCAAAAATTTTGAGTGCTGCAGTGAATGTTATCAATTTATAACCTTCTAATTCAAATTTCTAGTATTTTTATAAGGTTCGAAGAATATTTTTTAAATTTTTATCACATTTTATTTTTTTGTGCCTAAAATCCGAACAAAACGAAAATTTTAAACATTTTTGTCCAAAAAATCGATAATCCCGGTTTTTTTAATCGCCCTGTATTTACACTTTAGAACTTGCCTTATAGGTATTGTTTAACTAATAATATCTTTTTTAAGTTTCAAAAACTTCAACAATTGCCTGAGCTGAAAACTTTAGAATGGTGGATATCGAGATTAATGCTTAATCTCCTCTTTTTCTTAATCTCCAGATTAAATATTGCTTGTTCTCCTCATGAATATAATCTCCAGATTAATTAACAGATAGGGATTAAGGATATCACATTCTAAAGTTTTCAGCTCTGGTGAAAAAGTACAAAGCCATGCAATAGTATTTTACGATTTTTCGAACTTAAACGTTGTCTCGACCATTAGACATTTTTAGAAATAAATAAAAGTAATTTTACCTTTTGAAGTGTCTTTATTAGGTTGTTTAGACAATAAAATGTAAGTCTCCTGGTTCAAAGATACCACTGGGTTTGATCTGGATGTAGAACTCACATCTAAAAATACTGAATTTTCAAAATAATTAAATCAATTATTACACTTCTTATCAAAAATTCATTATATTTACTTCATCTTCAGTTTAACTTTTATGAATCCTCGACAATGATCAGAGATGTTTAACCTTTATTTCAACATTGTACGCTCGATAAGTTTGCTTTCATAACATTTTGCAAATTTTCACTTTGACGATCTTTTATATTTTGCAAAATTATCAATCGAAACAATTTTGCAAAAAGATTTGTAAAATCATGCCCAAGAAAACTTTGTAAAAGCAGACGCTTATGTATCCTGAAATTAAAAAACCTTTCCTCATTTTTAAGTCTTAGTCGGGCCTCTGGTGAAAGTTCTCCTGAGAAAATATACACTTAGGATTTCAGAGCTGAAAACTTTAGAATGGAGGATTAATGCTTAATCCACTCTTTTTCTTAATCTCCAGATTAAATATTGCTTATAATCCTCATGAACTTAATCTCCAGATTAATTAACAGATCGGGATTAAGGATACCACATTCTAAAGTTTTCAGCTCAGGGGACGGGACATTAGTTCCAAAACACTGAGTGTTAGAAATGGGCACAAATTGAAAGACTGAGTTTTTAGTATCCAGACCCATAAGTCGATAATGAACACTGTAACTAGAGATGTTAACGTTTTCATTTTTCAGAAAACGATCGTTTCGTTATGAAAACGACAACGAAAAATCGAAAACAAAACGATCGTTTTTAAACACGATCGTTTTTTAAAAAGGACGTTTTTTAAAAATGGGCGTTTTTAAAACGATCGTTTTTCAAAATGATCGTTTTTATAAAATTCGTCGTTTCGTTAACGATCGTTAAAGAAGACCCTTTAAGTTAACGATCGTTAACAACGAACCTTTGTTAACGATCATTAACGAAGACCCTTCGTTAACGAAGAGAGGAAATCGACCTAAAGGGCATCTGTACTTCTCATTGAGTAGTTTCTCAGAAAATTTTAACTCCCCCACAAATTTTAAACTTCATGTAAAACGACATTCAATAAAGTTGCATGTAATTTTTTTCCAAACACGACCGTTTTGATAAAGTTCGTCGTTTCGTTAACGATCGTTAATGACAACCCTTCGTTACGGATCATTAACGACGACCCTTTGTTAACGATTGTTAACATAATTGTCAATAAATTTTTTTTTCAAAAACGATCGTTTTTTTAAAACAATCGTATAAAAAATGGTCGCAAATCGTTTTAATAAAAACGATCTGTTTCAAAAACGGTCGTTATTCGTTTTCTAAAAGTTCAAAACGAGTGGGTCGTTTTTAAAAACGATCGCTTTTAAAAACGAAACAAAAAACGATCGTTTAACGATCGGCTACAAAAACGATTAACAACCCTAACTATAACCAACATTTTATGAAGCATGACAATGACAATAATTCCCAATTAAAACTATTTCCCTGAATCAAAATTATAAATGGAGTTCTTCTTAAATTAAAACCATTGACTGTTTTCAAGACAAAGTCAGGTTTTCATTTTACGAACATATCCCGAGTTTGAATCATTGTCGCGTTTTCGAGACAAATCCCACTTTCCCGTTTTTGAACATAATCCGGTTTTCAGAACAAAACTCACTTGCATAACTTACAAAATAAATCCCTCTGCTAAATATTTTGATAGTCTTAGTTTCCACATTTTATTTGTTAAATAAGAGTTTGCAGTTAATTTAATTTTCATTAATTTTATTTAAAAATTTCCCACAAAAATAGTAACATTTTTATTGTAAGAACAAAACAATATTAATAATTTGATTTCTCACTGCTTTAATGGTTATTAAGTTATTAAAAGAACAATATGTTTTTATTTTTCGTTTTGTTTTATCAAAAAATCTTGTTTTGTTACGTAAGTGGGTAAATGTTTGAAAATTAACATTGATATGAATTCGTGTAATTGTCTCAAAACCAGGATTTGTTCCGAAAACGCGAGATGAGCTGAAATACGGTAATTGTTTCAAAATAGGGATATGTTCGAAAATGAAATCAAGCATCAACAAAAGTTAATTCTCAAGCATTATTGTTAGTTTAAAGTTGACAGTTTTTGCGTTAATATATAGTTTTAACCATTTTTATAAATGTATAGTGTAGTTTAGTTCAACTCAGCTTGGATTTAAAGATACATATGCTTGGAAAAGATAACTTTGCAGGTTTAGCCCATTTCTAACACTCAGTGTTAGAAATGGACCAGGGGTTAGTCTTGGAACTAATTTCCCCTGGATTTAATTTAGGGGTTAATCTCTTGGTGAGTTGCCTATTGGGAAAGTGTCTACTTACCATACAATATTGTGAAGATCTGATGAGATCCATTCAGAATACTCAACAATTTCTTTTTGTTTATTTCCAGATTGTATTCAGACAAATTCAGGTGGAGAATTTTTAATGAGCAGGGCATCTCCTGTCTTAGAACACAGATTATGGTGGCTATTGTGAATAGATCTAAAATTTGAGAACATATTATATAGATTAAATAGTTATATTCTAAAAATTTCCTACTTTATTAAACAGATAATTCAATTAATTTGTAATTATTGATTAAAATTATCTTCACCTTCTGACAAATCTGCAGTGGGATCTTTGTTTTGGACTTGGTTGGTGGAGTAATCAGGATTCAGAGTTATAATAGTATCCTTTTTAACAAGAGTAGCACCACTGCCCTCTATAACTATTATTAAAAAATACAAAAATTCAAGAATTCGCAGGATACAAATATTTTACAGTACTTTTTATCATGTAACAGTAGTTTAACCCAGTTTAAATTTTCCTTACATTGAAAACAGTAAAAAAGGCTAGTTAGAAAGATAAAATTAGACCAGTATTTAATTTCTCAAAAACTGAATAACATAGCTCAAAAACATTTGCTTGTTCTATAAAGGACCATCATATTTAATGACTAGCAAAAGCAGCAGTGATGCGCAGACGGAGTTCAACCACTTCTCTTGAGCAATGGTTCAAGCAGAAGAGAAGATGTTGAACCACATCGACGAGGTTCAACCAGGTCTTGCAATTTAATAAATATGGTCTCTAGTCTAGTCACAAAATCAACAAAATAGTTCCTGTTCTATTTAAACTTCAATTATTACATTACAATTCTATGTCATGACTTTTTATATGACAATTAGCTGAACTTCAGCTAGTTCAAATATATATATATGAGCGAATTGCTTTACTATATAGATGTAATCATGTACCTGAGTTAAATATAAATATTTCCGGGTTTGAAGAGATTATCTGAAAATAATCCAGTTAGTCCTGCATTTTCATTTTTGTGATAATTTAAAAATGTTTTATCAAGTTTTTTTCCACATGTGAAAAGGCAACACTCGTTAGTTCTGTTCCAATTTCACTTGCCTTATATACATGTTTCCTTCTAATCCCAGGGCAATATGAAGTCAAGTTTAGATGAAGAGCTTTCAATTGACATCCTCCATTCTTCAGAAGCTCTACAGCAGAGTGCAGTAAACTTTCATCTAAATCTATATTTAATATTTAAAATAGAAATGTAAATTACAAAGCTTTCAGGGCTCTTTGTGTCCATTAACTAGTACCAATTTTAGTTGCTAACCGTTGCTCTTTAAGCTGCCATTTTACTGAATAATTCAGATATGCGGATTTTTTTATTATAAACTTGCGCATTTCCAAAAGAATAAATGTTAAAATTTTGGGGCTAAATTGGTCCTTTTTAATGATTTTTTTTAATTATCGCCTTTCTTGGGTTATGTTAATGTGAATTACCACAATTAAAAAAAACTTGGCCCGAGCTGATCAGCCATTTTTACGTAATTAGTGGATACAAACGGACAGGCTTACAAGGAAAGGATTCATGTATTAGTTAATGGGGGAACATTTAAATATTTTAATCAACCAGGGGCGGATACAGGGGGGGGCGGGGGGACATTCGCCACCCCCTGACAGATTCAGGGAGGGGCGTAGCCCCCCCCCCCCCTGAGATTTCGAGGCAAAAAATGTTCCCAATTTGATAAGTGTTATTGTTAACGATAAATTTAGAATTAGAAATTTGTAAGAAACTAGACTTCAGTTATAATATTCTTCATATCTAGTAATGTTCCTTAATCAATACTCATTTATCAAAATTGTAATATATTGTTCCTAATTTTCATGCATTTAAGTATAACTAGTAATTTCTTTTTGTTCTTAAATTGCTAATGTTCCTATTATTGTTCCTGTTCCTAATACTGTGTCCGACCCACCTTAAATTCCTGTCCTAATCCTATATTTTTGTTCCTAATTCCTGAACAATCTTTTTACTGTTCCTAAATCCCTGTCCAAATCCTTTAATTTTGTTCCTAATTCCTGAACAATCTTTTTACTGTTCCTAAATCCCTGTCCAAATCCTTTATTTTTGTTCCTAATTCCTGAACAATCTTTTTACTGTTCCTAAATCCCTGTCCAAATCCTTTAATTTTGTTCCTAATTCCTGAACAATCTTTTAATTGTTCCTAAATTCCTGTTCTAATCCTTTAACTTTGTTCCTAAAACTTAAAAATCTAGTTTTTTAGTCTTTAGTCATTAATTTTGACTCTTTTTGAGTCTTTTAAGTCAAAAAAAATTTCGCCTCCAGCACGGTTTTTTGTTCCTAATTATTAATTTTTCTGTTCCTAAAAAATCTTGCCCCCCCCCCCCCTCACTTAAATCCTGTATCCGCCCCTGTAATCAACAACTTAAATTGGTCTCTCAACTTGCAGTTCAACTTAAATATTTCAATTCCTGTTTGATTATCCTTCTTATCTTTAACCTTCATTTCTGAAAAAACAAAAGCAATGTGAAACTTTAATCTTATAATATAATTTTAACAAGCATGACCATGGTCTAATGTCTATCACTGAAAGCATCTGGATATCACACACTTGTAAATGCCCCATGGATGATTCATTCTAGTGTACATCAAGTAGAATACTGCCTAGTTTTTTACAAACAGGGCTACTCCTCCTAGGAATCAGAAAACCACAACAATTTAGAGAACGATTTCTGGACTCTAAGATCCAGTGGTCGGATGATAGAGTTCTGAGGTTTCCCAAGCACGAAGATCTGGAATACTCTAGGTTTGGTTTATCTCTGGAGAAGATAGAGGAGCAAACCTGGAGCCAATCTGTCTTTGGTACCCGGAGCATGGTTCATCCTAGTGGGATTAAAGTCCGGCTCCTGCGTGTTGACGTTAGTTCCACAAAACCTTGTGAGATTGGGAGAAGGTGTATGAAGCTGATCCGGTGGCAGAGGTGGTCTTTGCTGGAGTGGGCCAGGCTCAATCCTGATCTAGTGAGGGTGTTCTTTGTGAGGATGGGGACTAGGTGGACTGAAGATGTTCCATTTCTTCCTGGCTGGAAACCTAGAGGAGGTGGGAAGAGGACTAGGAGTCCATCCAGGTCCAGACCAGGAGTGGAGAAGAAGAGGAAGAGATCTGGGAATGCTGCTGGAGTTGTTGGTGAGAAGAGATCTAGGAGTACTGCAAGAGTTGTTGATGGACTCCCTGGTGTGGAAGCGTATGTTAGGTCTTCGTCCCAGCCTGATCCAGGTTTACCTGGAATAGGGAATGGGACTGAAGTTCTGCATAGCAGGCCTTATCAGGATGAGGAGAAGGAGTTGGTTGAATCTGGTTCAGGGCCAAGCAAGGGGAAAGACCTCCGTGCTGGGTTGAAGTCTAGGAGAATTTTGGTGAGACCTGCTAAGAAGAGTTCTTGGAGCCTGAGAGTGTTATCCTATGATGAGAGAGGTCCTCCTAGGGTGGAGAATGCTTATGAAGATCTTGATTCTGTGTTCGAGATTCCTAGTGAAGTAGAGGATTTTGAGATTTAAGTGATGAGGGAGCGATTGAGGACGCTTTTTAGATGATGTTAGTGCTTTTTTTCAGGATTTAGTGATTAGAAACCATGAATTCTCGTGATAATGAGAAACCTGTCGTGGGGTGCAATCAAACTTTTTTCTGTTTTCTCTTGGTTGCGGAGTGTTACGCGACCAAGTCACGTATATAATGATCTATAAGGATGGTTGCCCCTGTGTGAGTATGCCGGAGAGATTCTGTAGCGCCCCTGATTCCTCATATTGTGTGCAGACAGAAGTTTCCAGAAGCCGGTTTCTGGAGCTTGTTTATACAGAGCGTCCCATATCATATTAGATTATCTCCAATCTTTAACACCAAAATAAACCCTTAATACTCGAAAAACTTATACTTTTCCGCAAGAAAATTCTTATATAAGCCTTATGTTATTTTTCAAAATGATTCATTCTAATGAAATTTTCTAATTAGTCCCGAAAATCGTAATTTAGACCCGTTCTCGGTCCAATATGATGCGGGACACCCTGTAGTATAAATCTAGCGTACACTTTTCGGCGCAGTTGAGATTCAAACTTAAAACGTTTTATTACGACGCCATATTTTTTTTGTTTAAACCAAATTGTGACACGATGTGGAGGTTCAATATGGTAAGCTACGCTAGATTTATTAAAAATATATTGTATTGTGTTTTATAAAGTAAACGTACAGGTTTTTTAGCCCTATTATTCATTAAATTAATAGTATTCTGTATTATATTCACGTCTTTTTCTTTGCTTTGTATTTTAATGGGCTTTTTCCTGTAGGAAAAAAGATAAAAGGTAAAAAAGATTATGAGTTCTAGTTGTGTTTTTCTTAGTTGAACTGCTGAAATATATTCCTGAACTCTTACTTGGCTTCAAAATGAGTGGGAGAAAAGGAAGGAAAAGTTACGACAAACCATCACAGAATGTCACAAGGTACATGTATTCGCTGGTCGCGAAACACTACTACTACTAGTACTACTACTACTAGTACCACTACTAGTACTACTCCTAGTACTACTACTAGTACTACTACTAGTACTACTACTACTAGTACTACTACTACTAGTACTTCTAGTACTACTACTAGTAATACTACTACTAGTACTACTACTACTGTTTCGTGCCCCCAGAGCACTTAACAAATGATAAACGTACAGTAACTCCCCAAAAATAAGAGGCTACATAATATCCGGCTTGCGAGATGGATTGGAACTACGCAAAGATCCTGCCATTCTTTCTAGAACAGGTTCCTGCTATATACACGTTCAATCTTATAAAAAGAAAGACCACTCAATTCAAATGACATAATCCATATCATGACTTATGAAAAACCCTGTTCTAGTAATAAATAATAATAAATAATAAACGTAACATTCATACAATTCTCATTCATACATAAAATCACCCTAAACAATATTTAGGAAACCATGACCCAGTACATACTTCTACATGTCTTACAAGGCCGATAATTGTTATTATCAGTTATATCCGACTACAACAATTTTATTCTGAAAAGAACACATTTTAGTATTAACTTTTCCAAATATTTCGGTCATAAAAAACAAGAAAACCGATCTATATGTTTACGACACGAGTTCTAACACTAGACTAAGGCGTTGTACTAGTAGTAGTACTAGTAGTAGTACTAGTATTAGTACTAGTAGTAGTACTAGTAGTAGTAATAGTAGTAGTACTAGTAGTAGTACTAGTAGTAGTAGTACTAGTAGTATAAGAATGTTCTTCTATTGCATTTTGTATTATAAATATTCTGAAAAGATTGTGATCAATATTGCAACTTTGCTTGGAAAAATATCATTTTACATGGCGCTTAAATATCAGATCACAATCAAATATTACTCACGGTCCAGTCTTCTTCCACCTGCACAACATTCCCGGGCGAAAGAAAGAAATAAAAAAAAACATTAATTTATCTGGACCAGGCTTATAGAATTGAGGGTGACAAAGAACACAAAAAAAAAACACAAGCTGAGCTTTAACGATGATCTTGTTCTCTTGCATGGGGGGATCTTCCTCTCCTGATGTGAGAATGAGGAATTTTACCTCTAACTCTCGTGCTGGATGGTCCACTAGACCTATCCCGTGACAAGTTTCTCCTTGGCCCCCTGGGACTTCCTCTAGATGCTCTTGACCTACTCCTGTAATCCCTAGAACTACTTCTGGGTCTCTTCTTTTGCCCAACTCTCTTTAGAACAGATGAAGAGTGAAAGTCTCGGACCCAGTTTGTCCTCTTAACGCTTTCCCCAAGATCAAAATTCTTGCTAAATTTAGCAACAATCTCCCTTTGAGCAATGACCTCCCTTTCCAGCTGCTCAAGACGAAACTTGGCTTTGGCCAAACCCTCAGCTTGATTCCTCTTGATAGTAACTTCACAACCTGGAACTACTGAAGGAGCAGAATTAGTTGACCTCATGACAATCAGTCTCAAGTCTTCATAATAGGACCTGTAATTCTTAGAGAAACCCACATCTCTCCTGTACTTGTCAAACAAACTGTCAACTTTGAGAACATTCAGCCTTGCCCACTCATACAATGCCTCCCTCTGACCCCTATCAGTTCTTCTAGCTTCAGCCAGAAGAGAGGATATCCTGACAGAACTGGTGTCTACCTGAAATACCTGTTTTTTCAGCTTAGGATGAGTCACCAGGCCTAGTGTGTCAGTTGCTGGATCAGTTCCTATTTTAGAGTCCACCTCTCCAATATCCAAATGCCCAAATCTAGCGTACAACCTGTGTGCAGCGGAGATGGTAACTGAGAACATTTTTTCATGCTCAAACACTTGTGCCTCCTGAAGTGACTGATACTGAGACAAGTATCTTTCTCTCACTGGCTGCAGATACCTTGGTCCGCCCTCCGCCAGGGTTGGCCAATGGGGCAACAGATCTATGACCAGATTTACCTTGTCAGATGGAGCGGCAGACAACACTCCTCTATGTGTACAATACCTCAAACTGGCCATCAGGTCAGACCTAGTCACTGAAACTGAGACTGCTGGACTAAAGACAGCAGAATTCTGCAGTGTCTGTCCAATCCAGACACAAAACCAACTTATGTAATCAGTTTGATTGCATGAGGAGAGGTAACATGCTATGTCTGGGTCAGGGAACAACTCCCACAAAAACAAAGAAATCAAGACATTATATGTCAAGAATCCAAACTTGAAATTTACCATCGCATATACTCTCAAAGAATGAGGCAGGTCTTGATATCTCAACCCCCATGAATCATCTCCTTTCGAACAAACATTATTCATTGGGGCCCCCAGTGCTATCATGCTCATGGATGTCATATGTCTTGATTCTAATCTCCACCCTGCCAGTACTGCCAGACACTCTAAATCAACAGGTCCTAACATCTTGAACTCTTGATTAATGAACAATGTGATTGTTTCTTCAATTACAGTTACATTACTTTTAATCTTGAGTCCTGTACACACAGGCAAATCGTGCAAGATGGACACAATGCTCTTCTGAATATCTGGACAGGTTATGATAAAGTAATCATCTTCATCCTTTTCAATCTCAAAAGACATCACCCCAGCCCAGCTGCATCCATTCCCAAATATAATCTTGGCTTGAAAACTCACCCATTTATCTTCCATCATCCTTCCATCTTCATCTTCAAACCAAGATATCTCATCTTCCTCATACGCCCCAAGAGTCTTGGCAAAAAACAATCTTCTTCCCACCATATCCTCCCTTGTTATGCGGAGAAGATCATACCAAGAAACCTTCATATCTCTGACATCTAGAGATATTACACAAGTAGGAAGGGTGATCTGATCTACATCATATTGATCAGATATCCATTCATGAAACTCCTGAATATCCTCCTCACTTGACCTACCAAATATGATCTCCCTTACATCTAAATTCTCCTCATATGAGTAAGAAAGGCCTCGTTGATGTGCCCAACATTCAACAGTATCATTACTTGGTTTAGCCCAAGATCCAGGAGTCAGTGTACCCTCAAATAATCAATGAGTGGTACACTACAAGGAATAATCTCACATATTGGTATTATGTTTGGATCAACCATTTCATCTAATTTTGAATTTGACAAGAACCGGTTCATGCACTTCTCATCTTGCCGATGACCACTAGGAAGCTCATCGATCTCAGCTACTGCTTTAACAATCATCTTAGAAGTAAACCGTTTATCTATCTCAGTTGCTCCCCACATTCCTGATACATGAGGAACAAGAATCTCTGCTGAACTAGATGCTGGTAGCTTTCTTTTCTCCTCGGTGATCCCTTTAGCAGCTTCCAACAGTTCTTCACAAGATCTAAGCCTGAAGAATGTCAGATTATTATTTATTGCAAAGAGATCATTTAAACCTTCTTTCATTGGAAACTTATTCCTCAATGAAAACAACCATACCATATTTGAATTACTTATACACAACATAGAGCTAGTTACTGGAGAATACTTTATTACTGTATTTGTCATATCAAATCTGAAGAACTCTTCAGAAAAGATGATACTGAAGCAGAAAACACCAATTTTTGATGTATTCTTCTGCATAGTGGAACTAGTACGGAATTACTCGCGACACCCTGATGTTTTATTAGGTTGACACACATTATCGTGATACTCCGACAAATTAATATACAAATCCTCTTCAGAAAACAATCGGCTAACTTCTCTATATGATCTCTCAACAATCTTGAATCCTGGAACTTGATTGGAGTCAGACTTTGTAGGATACATAATCCTTACTCGTCTATCAGATACTGATATAATCCTTCCAACTTTCCAGGTTTTACCTGAGTCAGATGACTTACTAGAGTCTGTGAATACAAACAAAACCACATCATCAACCTTGGGAGGTGGATCCGAATTCAGCCATTTGCTAGGTTAGTGTTGAAAGTGATAAGCTCTATCAATCAAAGTTTGCAGAAATGCTGAAGTAATCTTACGATTCCTAGACAATAATGCAGAGGGAAGATTAGGCCCAGACAGATCAATTGAGTTATGCAAAGACCTGAAATTGTTCCGACCTAACTTCAGCCTGTTGGGGGTAAGGATTTCAAATCCAAGATCAGATACATTGGATGAATTTCCCTTAGCTATTGGAATATCATCAATAGCATTAGCTATCTTTGCAAATGTTGTTTCCCATTGCAATGTAGTCATGGGAACATTTGTATCAATCCCAGACCTCTCCAGCAATGATCTGATTGATTTGACCTTAGATTCCACCCGTCCTCGTTCTTCATGTGCCTTGGGAGCAGACACTGACACCTTCAGTCCCCTAGAGTCAAATACATATGTATTTACATCTCTGATTGAAAAAGATGCTGATTGTAATGCAACCAATTGTGAACCATTATCTATAAAGATCTCAGCAGGAACCCCATAGCGGGAAGAGTGCCTCTCAATGGCAGCAATAACATCCTGTGTTTCCATACCTTCCAAGGCTAAAATGTTGGTTGCAGATGTAAGGAGACATACTATCACAAGGGCATATATCTTAAAGGTTTTTCTAGCATTTTTAAATGCTTGTCCTTTGAAGCCATAGATTATGTCCATCTGACAGTTGTAGAACACTGGAGCAATCATTGTGCGTGAAAAATGGTGCTTGCTCATCTCTAAGTCAATTGTTTTCTTCAAGATTAGCTTACATTTGATACAATCGTTCCTCACTTGTTTGATAATTCTCCTTGGATTATCAATAACATACATCTTCTTAGAGATCTCCCTTAGTGTGATTTCAATACCTGCATGTGGTTGGATTTTTGTATGGACTGCCATAAGATAAGCAAAGAAAATGGGAGAATTGGCTAGTACTACTGGAACTAAACCAGTGAACTCAGTATTGTCAAAGAATGCATAAAGATCCAGATCCTTAGTTAGAAAAGGACTTAACTCTGATAATCTCCCAGAATGATACAAGATATCATTTTTTAGCTCAAACTTGGATAACCTTTCCTTTGGAACCATTTCCATTATCACCTGAGTCTCATGTTTAAACAATAGCAGTTCTGTTTCATCAAGAATTTGATTAAACTTTGTTGATTCTGAACAATCATTGGAGTAAGAGCAAAACAGACATTCCTGGATCTCTGTTGCTTTCTTCAGATGAACCTCGTTGTTTTGCGCCCCTGACGCATGATCAGTGGATGTGACAGTATATGCTGCACAGAAAACTGATAACCGGTTTTGTTTAGTCTGTATAGGCAGCCTCCTGGTTTTTGTACTTTCCTCAGTGTCGGGAGATCTCCCTAATTGAAAGCATATAAATAGTTTTTTTATATTGCTTTCTGCATGTGCGAATAAAAAACCGCTAGTTATTGAGAAAGTGTCGTATTTTCAGAATTTAATAGTTATATGACTGGTTTTCTGTATTTAATATCCTAGAGATTTTGCAAGACACGTTGAGGTTAGTACAATATTAGGGGTTACCTTTTGTAAATACAGCAGTTTTAGTAATAGTACGATTTAAGAATATTATTTTAGTCGATTATTTATGATCTTAAAAGGAGTGATTTGATGTTTATTTCTGATTTTATTCATGTAGAAGAATGACTTTTTCCGCCAATGGTTTTTGTATATATATTGCTTTATTCAACTTACTTTTTCTGGAGTCTTAATAGCCTTTTTTATCTCTACAGATTGAACTACTAAACCTGTGCTGATTCCAGAGAGAGAATGATGGAAAGACACAGGGGTTACGATTGGCCTCGCAAAATCGTCTCTAGGTAACTTTTTGAATTGATCTGTTAAGGGCGAAGCTTCGGCGTCGCTCAACATTCAATCTCAACTCCTGCTAAGGGGCCAAGAATAAAGCCTTTTTCGTCAGGGGTTAAAATGCCTAACATCGATCAGAAAAGGGGGAGGAGGAGATCTGCATCTGAAAGTGATGGAGATCCCCTAAATAGTACAACTAACCCGCCCTTGAATCTTTTTAACTCTAATGCTTATACTCCGAATGTTGAGAGATGTGTATCTAACCCACACATTAATACAATGGGCTTTATTGATGATTCATATAGAAATAGTATTGGTACAAGACTTGAAACTTGAGTTGTAACTAGACTTCAAACTTGCGGGGAAAGTTCTGATAGAAATAATCGTCTGAGGGATGAGTTTACTAACATGAAGGGTCGAGTTTATGAATGGGTTCATATGCTTTCTAGTTCAGTACAATCAATAGATGTTATTAATAATAAACATAGTTTGTTTTGCACTGAAATAGACCAATTAATCTCGGAGATTCTCTTGGGACGGGGGGGATTATGCTTTAGTGTGGGAATTTGGAAGCCTCAAAGACAAACTCGATGCGGCATGGAAAGACGCCAAGTTAGCAGCACCAGAGAATTCTATTCCTATTCCTACATCTACACCTTGTGCGGATCCATTGAGCTATCAACCCATTGACAATTCAAATCACTCTAGGACCTCTAATCTTGATGATATTTTTGATTCTGAAGATAATATTGGGGAGGGAGTCAGACGAAAGTCAGGGTTGGATTTATCTGCTATACTTGAGCCACCTGATAATATTAGCTCAAATACTGTAGTGGGTCAGGGTATGGAATTTAATAACTTAGTAGGTTCCAATCCTCCCAGACAATTGAGTAGTCCTAATCCTGGTACAACCCTTCCCCCCCCCGCCCTGCTCCTACCTCGGATTATCACTTCAACACTGAGCAGGATTTAACGAGTATTATTAGAGAGTTAAGTCTTGGTTTAGGGGAAACAAATCCTTGCTTTCAAGCTATAGCTGTTTATACAGATTCCTGGGTTAACAATATGACGTCTAATTTCAGTATTCAGTCTAATCATCTCAGTAGGATAGATCATACGGTGTCATCTCTTAATGAATCTATCCTGAATGCCAAATCTAATTTCTCCGATCTTACTAAGGACTTGGATACGATCAGGGACGTTTCTTCAACTACCAAAACTAGATTAGATAGAGTAGAACAGAAATGCTGTGGTATAGAAAGGGACTTAAATGGCTTGGATAAAGTAGTGCAGGAAAAGTTTTCTAAGGTACAGCAATGGATTGACGATCTATCACCCCAAATTGATACCCCTGTGCCCAGAGAGATTGTTGATTCTATTCAAGAAGTCATTAATGATAGTGCACCGGGATTAGCTGTAGAGTCAATGAGATCTGAAGTTAGAGAGTTAAGGAGAACCATCCAAGGTGAGAGGCATGTTACAGAGGGTCTCCGCAACTTAGTTGTTAGTTTAGCTGAACAGGTTGAGAGAACTCCTAGTACTCCCGTCCCTGCTCCACTCTTGAACCCAGATACAATCTGCTCGGATGGGACTAGTAGAGAGAGAGAAATAATCAGGAAGGGAATTGAGAGATTAGAGAAACAGATAGAACAGCTTATTAAGGTTGATATTTCTTCTGGATGTTCCTGCTATACATTCTGCTATCGGACATATTCAGAAATCTCTTCAAAAATATGTTAATTTTCCTGGGATGGATGAAGATTACTGTGATGTTATTAATGATTTGTTGGACCGAGCTGAATCTTGGTGTAGAAGGATTGAAGAATTGTACAATAAGGCTGAAGTTCACTCTATAAATTCCTCTCTGGGGGGATGCTGTGGATGTTGGAATATTTTCGGATAATTCTGAGGTTACTGTGTATGAGTTTCTTGAGTTGGCAGAGCTGGCTTATTTAGGATGGGGGAATTCTGTCCAGAAGGCTAATAGACTATCTAATAAGCATTTATCTGAGGAGATTAAGGGTAAATTGATTAATAAGTCTGATTCTTACCAAGATATGAAACAATGGCTTATTCTTAATTATGGAGGGGCGTCCCGAATAGTGAATGATATTGTCAATAATTTATCCTTAAAATCTAAACCTGAGTCTGGGTCTATTGGGGAGAAATATGCCTATTATGCAGCTATCACTAGTGCTCTTCAAAGATTAGAGAAACTAGCAAAGGTCAGCAGCATTAATAAGATTGATTTAGATGATTGTCTATATTCTAATAGTACTATGATGGAGTTATCCAGATTGCTGTTAAACAAGGATTATCAATCTTGGGTCAGAGAAATGACAAAGAGAGATCTGGATTTCAAGAATCCTACAGGGTTTGCCTCGTTCTCTTGCTTCAAGGAGATCTGCATCCAGGAGAGAAACACTTACGAAGTTTCACGTCCTCGTTCTGCTCCATCTTCTCCTAAGAACAAGACCAAGAATAAATCTTCTCATAATGTTCAAGCCCTGGATAACAACAGCTCTGATGAGGAAGTGATTGCTAGTTCTCATTCTACAAATTATCATAATAAACAATGGTATCTGGCTAATTTAAAGTTTCCTTGTCCGTTGGGTAACCACAAGCATGAAATGAGTACTTGCTCAGAATTTTTCTCCCTTCACCCTGCAGCTAGATGGGAAAAGATGGAGAGAGGAAAGATATGCTACTGCTGTTTACTTCCAAAGAATGTATGTACTCCCAAGAGATGTCCTAACGAAGATTCTGTTCCTGCCACCCTCAAATGTGATGATTGTAAAGTCTGAGCTAGAACCAAGAGATTAGCCCCATTCAATGTGTTATTCTGTAGGAAAAGAGATCATGGAGCTAATCGTGCAGCCTTTGCCAGTATGAAGAAGGACATGGAGAAATACATAGAAAGTTTGGAACCACGATTGTGGATTCATCCATAAAGTTTTCTGTGAATTATATGTACCAAGCTCATTCTCTGGCTCCTGGTTCAGCTAATATGTTGGGCTGGGGTCAGGACATAGATAATCTCGAACCTGCTCCTGTCATTGATTCCGAAACTGGAGCAAGAATGAAAGGATCTACTGTCAAGATCATCCCTGAGATTAGAGAACATTCATGTTACCTTATGCAATCCATTAGGATCGGAGAAGCTGTGGTTTTGGTCTTCTTCGACCGTGGTGCTAATATACATATAATTGACGGTGAATTGGCTACTCAACAGAACCCTCAATTGGTATCGAACATGCCTACAGCTCTGACGGTGGTAGGAGGGAAGAAGATTAAGACGGATTATGGAACCTTCAGATTCAATCTAGGGCCTGGAGGAGATGAAGAGTATCATGAGATCATTTGTGCTGGGATGAATTCCGTTACTACTGAATTTGAAAAATATGATCTATCAGAGATTTGTGAGGAGTTTAGAGAGAATGCAGAGCCTGGTGAAGAGAACACCATTCTTCCCAAAACTGTGGGGGGATCTGAGGTTCAGTTACTATTAGGGATTAAAAATACTCATTTGGATCCAGTACTGATAAAGAAGTTACCATCTGGGGTTGGGGTTTATTTGAGCCCATTTAAAGATGTCTGGGGGTCTAGGATAATATTTGCTGGACCACATAAAGCTTTTACACAGGGAAATAGAGGGATTAGAAATGACTTATCTCATGCAGTGTTCCTACTCCAAGATATGATGGAAACAGAGATAATTGAAGAGTTCGAAACCTGTCCTTACTCCATTCCCAGGGATAAAATTCCGGGTACAACAATACATCCTTATGCCTTCCTGGAGACTGATTTTACAGATGCTGGAGGCGAGATTCCGGAGCAGTTTGAATCAAGTATTGATTCTACCCAGGGATTATTGGAAGTGTTGGAAGAACCTGATCATTTTTGTGGGGAAGATATACTTGAAGATGAGGAGATATCCGAACTTGAGAAAGGCATAAATGCAGCGTTATTAGCTCATAATCTCACCAGGGTTCATGAACCAATTGGTGCTGAGGTTGAGCTAGTAAATAAAGAAACTCATTTGGTGGAGCAGGTCCTAGTCCATGGATCAGTGTTGCAACTTGTCATATATTTTTGAGATCTAAATATTTATTGACTTTTTTAATTGTACAAAAGAGTTAACATGTAGTAGACAAATTCGTTTACATTATTTTAGATTTGTGAAATAAATACAAAATTGCTTACATGTGTTTACATTTTTTTATGAGAGATTTGTATAAGGGCCAAATATGTACATTTCTTAAATTAGAAATTTGGATTTAAGGATACTTGGATCTTGCAAGACATACAAATTGAAGAGTGCAACAATGAAGTCGTAGAGAATTAAATGCATATAATTAGTCGTTGACGAAAATTTGTTAAGAATCGTCTGCATATAATTTGGGCATTTTATGAAGAACATCAATTTGAGCAAGCATTATACTGTTTTTATGTAACAATGGTATAAAGTCAATGTATGCTATATGGAAGAAACTACGATTGTACTAACGAAGAACATTGAAAGTTCAACGTTGGTATGGCATTACATTAGTTAAACTATACGTCTTGATGCTAATTAGCCAACATAATTATAGAAAACGATATATTTAAGATACATACTGGCGAGGAACATTGATAGTTCCTTCCTGCATGTTCCTTTCTCTCTGTGGTTAAGAATTTACATGGCCGACGTGAAGATAGCAGGCACCAAAATTAAGAAGTGTTAAATGTGAAAAAGCTTATTGGAGAAGCGTTTAGTTTCAATTGGAAGAAAACACATTATGCTTAAGAACTAGACTCACGTAGAACATTGGTTCTGCGCTACTGTCTAGGGCATTGAAAAGAGATTAGTGCTTAACCTCTTCATTTTTCTCAAATCATCAAGGTATAGCAAGATATGGTGCACGTTTATATTGTGCTACGATTTAGAGATATTGATGTAGCGTAGTTATCTCCTTTTCTTGAGACATCATGATTTCTTGGCGGTGAGGTTTGACGGTTCAGGAGGCGTTACAGTTTACTCAGACTGAATCAGTAAAAAAAAGATCATTAGTTTATTGTGAGAGAAGATTCAGGGTAAGAAGGAAGATTCAGATTTTAAACCAGAGTCCTCATAATTTAAAGATGAATAATATCGATAAAGATTTATTAATTAAGACATTTTAATTATAGGGACTCGATTTTACTGTGGGTTTTTATTTCTATATTCTTTAATTAATCTTACGGACATGCTTTTTTTTAAAAATTGGCATTTAGTTCTTGCTTGCAGTAGCAAAGTTTTATATCCGAATTATTAAATTAAAGGGTAAAGGATGAAAAGAAAATCTTTAAACTTAGACAACTGACATTGTATACTCAACGTTTGAATTTTGTTAGAATTGTATTCCAATAGTGTGTACATTAGTTTTCGTGCAATAGGGTTTCAACCTTAACAATCCAAAATGATCCGTGTTCACGCTCCTGCTCTCTGTATATAAAAGGTTAAAAATTCATTGATAATGAAGGAAATCTGCCAGTCTTCTCCGGGACTTATGGAAATATATTTTTTTACCGTTATTATGTGCTGAGTGATGAAGCTGTAGGATCCGCCAGGTTCTCTGAGGTTCTCCGCTCATTCGTCCTCCAGGTTTCAGTTTAACTAGGTAAAGAGAGAACCATGACGAAGGGAAAAATATGAGTCTGTCGGGATTTTAATTAAGCATGTTGATAGAGTTCTAATTCTGGAATTTCGAGTATCATTGGAAATCGAGGCTTGAGTTAAAACATTGAACTATTAAGTAAGAACTTCGATTTTAGACTAATTTAATATCTTGGATGTTTTAAATATAGATTATAAGATGAGAAAGTCTTTAAACTTAGACAACTGCCATTGCATACTTTAAGTTGAAATTTTAATAGAATATTTTTAAATAGCATGTACATTAGTTCTGGTTCAAAAGGGTTTCGACCTTTGGAATCCAAAATGATCTGTGTGCACGTTCCTGCTCTCTGTATAAAAAGGATTAAAAATTCGTTGATAATGAAGGAAATCTGCCAGTCTTCCAAGGAACTTATGGAAATATATTTTTTTACCGTTATTTTCCGCTGAGAGGTGCAGCTATGGGATCCGCCAGATCCTCTGAGTCTCGCCCCTCATACATCCTCCAGGTATCAGTTTAACTAGGTATAGAAAAAAAAACTATGAAGAAAGGAAGAGAGAAATCTTCTATTTCCCTTTGATATCAAGGCCCTTGGGATTTAAAATATAATATGTTGATAAAGTTTTAATTCCGGAATTTCGAAAATCATTGGAGTTCCAGACTTAAGTTGAAACGTTTAATTGAGTAAGATCTTCAATTTCAGACTGATGTAATATCTTGGAAGTTTAATATTCGGGCTATCAAATTAAAGATAAAAGAAATAAAGAAGAAGAAGTCTTTAAACTTATATAGCTGGCATTGTATATTTTAAGTTGTATTTTTATTAGAATTATATTAAATACATGTTCGTTAGTTTTGGTTCAATCAGTTTTCAACCTTTACAATCCCAAATGATCTGTGTGCACGTCCCTGCTCTCTGTATAAAAAATAATTGATGGTGAAAAGAATTCTGCCAGTCTTCTCAGGAACTTATGGGAAAATATTTTTTACCGTTATTCTCTGCTGAGAGGTGTAATTATGGGATCCGTCGGATCGTCTGAGGTTCGCTGCTCGTTCATCTTCCAGGTCTCAGTTTAACTAGGTAAAGAGAGACCCATGAAGAAAGGAAGAAAGGAAATCTTTCATTTCCCTTTGAAATCAAGGCAGTCCAGGTTATAAATTCATTACTTTTTTGCGATTTAGGCCGTATAAAAAGGCACTCAAACGAAGTATTTAAATTGCATATACTTGATATTACATAACTTCAAGTCTTACTTTCAGAGGCGTGATATTTAAATTGCATATACTTGATGTTGCATAATTTCAAGTCTTAATTTCAGAGACGTGATATTCCAGATTAAACTTTTAAAAGTCAGAGATTAATTAAATTAGATTTTGGTAGTGAAAGAATTTTTTAAAATTTTTTTAATTTGAATTTTGAATTTCAGTCATGGGGTAAGGATTCTTGGAATATTAAATAGACATAGCTAAGTGAGACTAGTGGAAAATTTTAAATCCTAATTTAATTAACTTTCTTGACCTCAGAAAAAGAAAATGTATATAAAGCACACTGACATAGAACAAGGTTGGCACGTGTTCCCACTGCATCCTGTTAAATCCTATTTAATCTTTTTTACCGTATTTATCTGCATTGTGACTAGCAAATCTGAGATCTGCCGAGATATAGAACCTCATGTCAGCGATCGAGCGATTCCCTGTCTCAACCAGCTCTAGCAATCAGGGTCAGATGGTTTCTCGTCTAACTATATTACAAAAATTGCGATGTAAAATATATATGTGGAAGTTTAAAAAATTTTTCAAAGCCGGAAATTATAAAATTATTTTCAATAATGAAAGAACAGTTCTTTTTTTGCTAAGTTCACTTTTCTTTTTTTTTCCTTCTTAAAAAATAGAAACGCCAAATAATGCTATCAGAAGTATTTGCAACTGGATTAAATAGAGGCATCAAAAATGTTCAGTTAAGACATGTCGGACATTTTATTTTTTTAAGAAATCGTTAAATTTCATTACAACAGACTGTACAGACTGTATTTTGTGAGGTTTGTTCTTACCGTTTACCTCAAGCCATTTAGCCAGAATTCACTCCTCATGTGTGAGAAAGTTGAAATATTAAGGCAGTAGGATTATAATGAAAAAAAGGATAGATTTAAGAGCTTTCATACTGACAGATAGTAACATAAGTCAGCAAAAATAGGAAATATTTTAACTTTGTGACTATCACTGACAAATAATCAGATAAGTCAGCAAAAATAGGAAATATTTTTATGTTTAGGAGTTAAAAAAGTAAACAAAACTGACAGGTAGTAACATAAGTCAGCAAAAATAGGAAATATTTAAATTTTATGACTATCACTGACAAATAATCAGATAAGTCAGAAAAAATATAGGAAATATTTTTAAGTTCAGGAGTTAAAAAAGTAAACAATACTGACAGATAGTAACATAAGTCAGCAAAAATAGGAAATATTTTTATGTTTAGGAGTTAAAAAAAGTAAACAATACTGACAGATAGTAACATAAGTCAGCAAGAATAGGAAATATTTTTATGTTTAGGAGTTAAAAAAGTAAACAACACTGATAGTTAATGACATGAGTCAGTGTTGAATGGATTAAGTGCTGAAAAATGTAGGCATAAGTCAGCAAAAATAGGAAATATTTTTATTTTAAGGATTTTAAAGGAACTAATTTAGATTGATTGATTGAAAGAAAAGTATTGTAATTGCGAAAAAGTGATGGTTTAAAGGTAGTGGATAGGAGTAGGAATAATATTGGAATCTAGGATAGGAGTAGGAAGAGTTAGGGGATTTAGGATAAGGATTTGGAAGATGGATGAGGTGTAGATGAAGAGACGAAAACTG
>NW_019397776.1:42848-44001 GCF_000591075.1 Eurytemora carolleeae | reverse complement strand
CCCCCCCCCCTACATCAAATGTGCCAACTCCACCATCCCCTTTACAAAAAATGGGTTGGACCTCTCTGCCAATTGAAAGGACGTTTTATTCAAAAAATATAAAAGACAAGGTATTTTCTATTTCAACTATAATAGTTTAATCTATTGGATACACAAGACATACAGCCAAGTCAATTTATATAGACATATAGGCTAGCTTACCACTCCGGCATCGTTGGAGGTTCCTCCAGCAGTGAACTCTAATCCAGTGCTAGTCTTAGACTTGACTTCAAGCTTAACCAGACCAAAGTGATATCCCTGAACATGAGTTTTAAAATTATGTGATTTGATCATCCAAAAATCGTTCACTAGGATGGACCCAATTTTAATATATCATGAACCTCCACCAGGGTTACGTTGGGCGCGATTGAATCCACGTTTTTTTGGAAAACATTGAAGTATGTTCATAAATTTATGACTTAAATTTATTGTTTTCACCTTGCCAAAAACATCCCGGGACTGTTTGCCGATATCTCCGAATGCTGGGGGTGCCATTTTATTGTAGGATTCTGAAATTGAAACGATAAATTTTAAGACTAATATTATGAAATGATAAAACTTCTTCACGTTCACTTATGTAAACGTTTTCACTTTAAAAAACTGATTATTTTAGATTTAATCCTTAGTTTAAATCATCATTTCACATCTTCCTCAAATCACAAGTATGATTCCGAAACGAGGATGTCGCACTGTCGGCCATGATGTATTTCCTAAATATCCCCACATGGATTTCAGACAGTTTACCGTAGTCAGCAGATCTACTCGATCTTTGAACTACAAGCTAGTCCTGCTGGCTGGGTAAAGCCGACTACATGCCAGCTGACAGAGAGGAAATAGAACTCACGAAACCTCAAACACAATTGATTTATATTTTCGAAAAGACGACAGCTAAAAGTATTAATTGAGATAGGATTGGTGGTGTATTTTTCGACCTTGCACATATCCGCCATACTCCACATCTGACCTACGCCAAATCCGCTATACTACACATCCGACCTACTAGCACGTGGTTTTACAGCTGCTAGATGGACTTGTGGCCGCAGCGCCCGGCCCCCTAGCCTGTCCTAGCCGCAGCGCTCGGCCCAATGCAGTAGCAGCAACAAATCCAGTGTTT
>NW_019397776.1:0-42833 GCF_000591075.1 Eurytemora carolleeae | reverse complement strand
TTTTGCTCCCCTCCGATACCTCCACGGAAGGGC
Source organism: Eurytemora carolleeae (assembly GCF_000591075.1). Lineage (NCBI taxonomy): Eukaryota > Metazoa > Arthropoda > Copepoda > Calanoida > Temoridae > Eurytemora > Eurytemora carolleeae. The sequence continues at coordinate 42,800 of NW_019397776.1, read as the reverse complement.
TCTGATTCTGTATCCCTGGTCTAGCTCCTCCTCTAGATCAAATACAGGTAATAAATCTAAAAATCACGATGCTTGTGATGAATGTGAGAAAGTCACCACTTAAAAAAGGATATTTGAAGTGACACATGAAAACTTTGATCGGACTAAATAAGCTCATTTTTAGTTATCCTGTTCTCGACTGCAGTGCAATTTAATGAACTATAGGCTACAAACCTCTGGACAAATCAACATTGTAAGTTTATTTTCTCATTATATAAATAATTGAATAGTTAACCTGGAGAAAGTTTTATTTTAAAGGCTAAAATTTTATTATTGTCATGCATATAATTAACCCTGGACTGATTTATTGTGTTTTCAGTTCACGGTTGAGTCCTGTATAAACTGCCTACCTGAAATATATACATAAGATTTAATCAGTGCAAATAGAGGTGAGCCGAAGAGAAAGAGTTCATGCTCGCTCTTATGTTTGTAGTTATTACCTGGTCTCCTATAGGTAAAAATGAGCACATGCATTTTACCCTGAATTCGAGAAAAAATGCGTAATTTCGCGAAAAAGTTTTCTAAATACGAACGAATATTTCGCAGTTTTTTTGTGAAATGCTTCATTCGCTGGAAATCCCGGAAACCCTCATTACCGTCTTTGCAAAGAGGGCAGCTTAAATTACACCCTATAACTCTGTTAAAGAAATCGACCTTTTTTATATTTTTTAATATTTTTTTTATTATTTAGTTAATACAAGGACAAGTAGGAGAACTTGATGTTAAAGATGAAATTGTTTGTTTGTTTTTAATCTTTGTGACAGAAACAATCTCAAGAACTGACGAGCTGGTCAACCCAGGCCAAAATATATTTTCAATAAATGTGGAATTAACGTCTAATACTCTAATCTCCTTTAATTTTTACCCTGCACTGGTTTGGTCCATCACCTTCACCGAATTTTAAAAAGATGAAATACTTGTTTATGATAAATTCAGAGATAAAAGAAACAGCTATTTAAAATACTTCTGGTATTTTTCCAAAAAAATGTTAGAATTTAAATATTTTAGAAATCCCGAAAGACAAAATTCTGAAAGAAAAAACTTTAAGGAGAGCTTTGAAAACAAACTCTTTAGACAAAGTTTTGAAAAAAAACTCATAAAAAAAATATCTTGAAGGACAACTAATTTAAACACTCTAGAAAGACAAACTCTATGAAAGACAAATTCATGAAAGACAAGCTTCTTGAAAGACAAACCGTATGAAAGACAAACTCTTGAAAGACAAACTCTATGAAAGACAAACTCTTGAAAGACAAACTCTATGAAAGACAAACTCTATACGAAAGACAAGCTCTAGAAAGACAACCTTCTGGAAGACAAACTCTTAAAAAAAACTCATAAAAACAAACTTTTCAAAGAGAAATCATTTAAAGACCAACTCATGAGAAAAAAGCCCAAATTCAGAAAGACAAACATATAGAAAAAACAAACTCTTGATCACGGCATTTGTTTATACAATGAACACCAGCGATAAATTTTCAGCACAAAAAGCGGCCCCACCAGTTCAGCCTTTTAGGCGTTTAATGGATACGAACAAACACATAGACAAACAAACTATTTGTTACAAATAAAGAATCTTTATTAGCTTAAATACGATGGATTGTGGTTCATGAACTGCTGCATACACTGGGAGTTGCTCCTGAACAACACAGATCCATTTTTAAATTTTGAGGATATGATTTAAAAATGTTGAGCGTATAGTGGCTCATGAACTGCTGGATATACTAGAAGTTTCTCATGAACAACAAGATAGATTTAAAAATGTTGAGGATATAGTGGTTCATGAACTGCTGGATATACTAGAAGTTTCTCACGAACAACAAAGATAGATTTAAAAATGTTGAGGGTATAGAGGACACTGGACAGTCTGACATCATTGATCAGTCAAATGTTTAAGAAGTACCATTGTGAATCGTAAATGCCCCATTAACTGATAAAATACTTCACATAACGAACAAACATGAAGTTCAAAAGTAAGTCTATAATTTATTGAAAGGTATTCAATAACAAAAAATATTTTATTGGAAAAAAGTTAGAAGACCACGTAAAAATGTCTGAATATTTGAATATTATAATTATAAAACGCAATTAGATATAAATACATATATAAATGGTGTAGTTTAAATTGTTTGGATAAATATTTGAATATGTAGCTTTACAGAATATGTAGCTTTACAAAAGGAAAAAAAAATATGCAAAATTATGCACAAATAGGCTACATTGATCATACTCATTATTATTATTATTATTAACAATCAACCTACAGACAAAGTACAACGACCTGTAGGTTGAAATACATTACATATTTAACATTTCAGTTATGACGTATTCATCGAATCCTTTAACATATAAATTATTAGTTCTTGTATTTAAAACTTCGTTTAAAACCGGAACTTTCCATGCATGGTCCAATGGGACATCAAAATATTTCATTTGTTTCTTATCTAACATTTACTAAGATCAGAAAGATTTACAGAACATTCATTTGGAATAGAAAATAAATTTCTGCCAAGAGCTGTGTTAATCTAATGCAAGCTTAAAACTTGCTTCAATAGTCTCATAGAAAGACACACATCTACTAGCTAACATAGCTTTTACATGTTAACATTGTGAAATACTTTCAATCAAGTACCTATGCGTATCTCTAGGTACATTAAAAAGAATTCTAATAGCCGTTTTACTTATAAACAATGAAATATTTACAGGCGATTAAGAAATGTAGCCCATATTGTAAACAATATCAAGAATATCTAGAATATGTAGACTATCTCTAAAAAACTAGAATATCTAGAATATGTAGACTATTTATAAAAATCCAGAATATCTAGAGTATCTATACTATCTAGGAAAATCAAGAAAATCTAGAGAAGAAAGCTGAAATCTTGTTGAGGTGGAAATTCTTCCGGAGATTTGCCCCTAACAAACAGTCTAAAAATAAAAATAAAAATAAAAATAAAATGAAAATAAAATGAAAATAAAAAACTGGCTATTTCGGTCTTAAACATAAAATTACATATATTACTAAATTATTTAAATTTTAAAACTAATTATTTTAAAATTTTTTAACGTGCAGCGCAATTTTTGTCTTCATGAGAAGACGACATTCGTTTCGGATTATTCATTTTTACATTTTTTGTTTTGTTACATTTTAAATCTTTTATAAGTTTACGTTGAGCAGGTGTGTAACAATACGTTTATGATTTAACGTTGTTAAGGGGCGCAACTAATCGAATTAAAATCTAAAATTTCACTATTTTTCACATTAAACCTATAAATTTGGACAAATGAACAAATGTTCAATCGAACTAAAATTTATAATTTCACCATTTTGCCCATAAACTTATTGAACTTATTTTAGAACAAATGAAAAAATAATGTTCAATCGATCTAAAATTTAAAATTTTTACTATTAAGCACATTTACCCTAAAAAGTTCAAATAAACATATTTTAGTGCAAATGAACAAAAAATGTTCAATCTAACTAAAATTTAATATTTCACCATTTTGCCTATAAATTATAATTATTAAAAGAAAAAAACATGAGTCCCTTTGATCAAATTTTTTGTTGGAAATTTACTTTGCACTAATGTTCAATTACACTAATATCTACAAAAAAACATTAGTCGTTTGAACAAATTTTTTGGTTGGAAATGTTAATTCGAATAAACGTTAAATTGCACTAATAATTAAAGAGAAAAAAATTAGTAAAAATATTTTAGTTATAATAATATATATAAATTTGTAATATGTTAGCTTAAGCTAGCCAAACAGCTGAACCAAAATGGCTAATATTTTTTTGAGGTAACCCATAAGAAAATAGGCAAAAAAAAATTTATTTTTGAAAAAAAAAATTATTTTTAAATTTGATTTTTTTTTGCAAAATTATAAATTTTTCTTCAAAATTTAGATTATTTCCTTAAAAATTCAAATTTGTTGTTCACTTCCACGGGCAACGTCGGGCACTTGAGCTAGTTATTTATAATTACCTAAGAGCTAGGACGGGTGGTGTACCAGGAATCTCTTGGTACTGCATGATACGCTCCTCTCTGGTCTCACCCTAAACAATATTTATTTTGTGTCATCCTAACGCTAACAAATTCTATAATTCTATACTTAATTCTAAAAGAAATTTCTATCCGACATATTTAGTATTTGCGGACAAATCTGTGGAAATTGTGTATTACTGAAATTGAATATGTCCAGTATCTAAATATATAAATTAGTAATCTCTGTTTGTTTTAATTGAATGTCTGATCATAACCCATGAAGCACAAAACAGTTCTTAGCTTTGTTAAAAAATAATAAGTTGAGTAAGTTTGATATTATTGAATAGGTTTAGTTTCCGGACAAAGCTGGGTTTATGTAAGAAATAAATAAAATATTAAAATGTTTTTTTTCTGATGATGTTTTTTCGAGAAATATATTGAGAAAAGAAGAGAGAAGGGGTTTTTCACCTTATGCGTACTATTTGGATCTGTATCAATATAATGAGGATTTATATTGAAGGGAACTAATCCCAAGGCAGCAAACGATGGAGGAAACACTACAATACAATGATTACTTTTAATAGTTATTACAAGGCTGTACAGTGTACAGTGTAGAGCTTACAGTGTACACTGTACACTGTACAATGTACAATGTACAATGTACATTGTACGGTGGTCCCAAAAGAAAGAAGAATCAAAGATGAATTTGAGATGCACAGAGTTACAGACAAAGGATGATACTTAAGAGAGGACTGTAAGAACTTTGTTCAGTTTTTATTTTCCAAGTTATGACTATAGTCCTAATTTAAATAATTTAAGCCGCGTCTCAAATCCCCCAAAAACCGGTTTCAATTGAGCGCCGACTTAAATCTTTAAAAAAATTTTAAGTGAAAACCTTCATTGTGAGGATTTTTTTTTGAAAATTATGACTTTGAAATTAACAAATAACCAAAGGTAGTTGAACCTGGTAAAATTAGCTGAACTATCAAGTAGAAAAGAAGTTCAACTAACCATGTCTAGTTTAATTAAATACAACCTTTGATCTCACCTATTGGCATATCATTGGTAGTATTAATACTAACAGTTGATACATTAGTACCAGCACTAGATCCCATATACAGCACTCCTTCATTCAATACTCGCCTAAAAATCAAAATCAAATTCAAAATAAAAACAAAATCAAAATCGAAATAAAAATCGAAATCAGAATAAAAAAATAAAAAACATAAGAAAATAAGAAAAAAAAAAATAAAAAAATTTTAAAAAAATAAAAATAAATATCATCAAAATTATCAAAATTTATCTAAAGAGGGGTTCATTGTTAGGCAATTTTCCAACAAGCATTTTTAAATCACTTTATAGCAAAAAATACGGTAAAGAGTTAAGATATATAATACCTTTTAATAAGTTCAATAAGATTGTTATCATATAATCCCTTCAGTAACTGGAAGGTATTTCCACCACCAATAAAAATTGCCTATATATAAAACAAAATAAAAGATCAATAAAATAAATAAAATAAAGTCATGAAAAATGTTTAAAAGGAATTTCGGTGGCTCTTCGTGTCCGATTAACATAAGTTCACTTAAAAATATGAATTAAATATCTATGATTTTTTAATTGAAAACTGATTATTTTAGATTCTGGTTTTACTTACAAAAGTTACTTGCGCATTTCTTGGTTCAAAATAACGAAGAAATGATCATAATTAAACACTTTTTAAGCTATGCAGAAAAACTTCGTTATCTTCCACATTATTGATCAGTTTAGGGTTTCAAGGGTACCATTTTGAATCGAGCACGCCTCCATTAAATGTATGGATACTTAAAATTACATTATCGTTTTAAAAAATCAAGAATTCTTAAAATAAATTGAAAAATATCAAAAATTATGAAAAAATTATAAAAACAAAGACCTGCGCTTTGGTCACTGCAAGCTTTGGGTCTTCAGCTTCATGCACACTATTAACCTGAATATTTTAATTTCAATATGTAAGGTTGTACAGTGTACGTACATTGTACATTGTACACATTACCTGAAATCCCCATTTAGCAAACGTACTTCTCACTGTGCCTGCATAGCTGTCCTAAATGATAGAAATTATATATTAAAAACAAGTCAAACAACCTCCCCTTTTCTTGTGCTTCTCTGTAAAAATATCAAATTGTGTTGAATGAAGGCAAAAGACAGTAACGTCCAAACTTTAAATGGGAGATACAGGTTTACTTACAGGATTAGACTTCAGAGACGACTGTACAGCATTTATTTAGCATTCTTTTATACATTTAAGGTTCTCTGCAGCCATAAACTTGTTAATTTGATGCCAAATTATCTATTATGCTATTAAAAAACAACATCTAAGACTTCAACCCGAACATAACCTTTAGATAGAGATATAGTAAATATAGCTTAATGTAGTCATTAAAGTATCATCCTTTGTAGGTAACCCTGTGTGTGTTCAACTCAGTAAATTTGATATCTGTTGATATGGGATTTAAATTAACGCTTTCCATTATAATTATTAATTTCCAGCTCACATCTAATAAAAATTTGTAGACATTGAAAGCGTAATTAAAGTTGTCTTTGTTTGAAATTTAAAAATTATAAATAAAGCTGAAGATTTGATATTTGTAACGTTTTTAACCATGTGGTTATATTACTAAATAAAGACGACTTTTAATCTGGTTTATAGTAGTTATTCGGATTTAGCTATTAGTTATTCTAAGATGGAATTTAAAGAATTTGAGCCGCGGTTTAAATCCGCCAAAACCCGGTTTAAACTAAGCGCCGGCTTCAATTTAAACCGCCGCTTAAATTCTTTAAATTCGGCCACTGGTTTCTTTTATTTCTAGTTTATGCTAGTTTGACTGGTTTATACAAGGATACATTTACATCAATACAACGAAAATAACTTTTCTATTTAGGTGTTGATTTCTAACAACCTTTTTTAAAACGGAGTGTCCGGCTATGTATGGTAGATGAACTGAGTATGCAGTATTGTGGAAAAATTCTTAAGGATTCATTTGAGACATATAAACCGTTTTAAAGAATTATAATTACTGAGTTTGAGCACATAGTAGTTCAAAATAGTCTTTTTGGGTGGATACGTTTTGAGAATTGTTTTTCTTTTTAAATTATTAAATAACGACGACAAAAAATATAGTAAACTAATTGAATGTTAGGAACATATTTCTCAAAGGGAATTTATCAATAAATCAATGTTAGAATCAATTATTTTGTTTTCATCATTACATTAAATTTCTATTTTCTATGAATTTGTTCACAGATTCTTTAAATTCTTCAAATGTCGTCTTTTCGATAAAATCCCAGAAAATCTTAAGCAAATCTTCGTGAATAATGAGAGATCACAGAAACTAATAATTGAATAAAATTACTTACTTTTCGATGACAAGAGTTAATTTTTATTTCCTTTTCCTAAACTACTTATTAGTTCATTGTAGATTTTTTGTTACATTTTTTGTCGTCGTTGTTTATTAATTTAAAAAAGAGATTCTCAAAAAGTATCCACCCAAATGAATAATTTTGAACGCTGACTTTGACCTCAAACTCAGTGATCATAGATCTTTAAAACGTTTTATAAGTCTCAAATGAATCCGAAAAAATTCTCTACAATACCGCAATCTCAGTTCAACCACCATACAATGCCGGTCACTCCCTTTAAAATTACAAGTTTACAAGTAAACAAGAAAAGCTTTTAATTGGCGGCTTCTCTTTGCTTCAATGTTTTTCAGTTTCCATGCTGTTTGAAAGCTTGGTAGAAATCAAAATCGAAAGTCGTCTTCATTGTATTTATATATAAGACATTGACTAATTTTTACTATATTTAACCCTTAACCTGATCTCTCAGTGCATAAGGTACAAAAAGAACTTCACTGACTGAACCAGACTTTAGGAAATCACAGATTATATCTTGGGCATACTCCAGATATCTATAAACATGGCAATTACAGGGTTTCCCAGGAAACATGACAGTTGGTGAATAGTTTAAATGGCTTCTACCATAACGTATTAAATTGCTTGAAAACAAAGAGAAAAATAAAAAATATTATAGCAAAGTTGTTTTAAAAGTAAAATATATTTGAGCAACATTTTTTTAACGAAATATAAACTGCAAAATCTCTTTAATATCTTAAGACAGAATATGGAAGAAGATATTCAAAACTATTTACCAACTGTCATGTTTCGTGGAACACCCTGTATAAAAACAGGTTTTTTTTCGTAAAATTCTTGTTTATGACGTTGTGTAATAGTGTGATTTTTAATCTCTATAACCTAAAGCATCAAAACAACTTTTCCAATAAAAATCAAAAGACTCATATTAATGAATTGTCTACATTAAATTCATTCTTATTGTTTAACCATTGATCATTTTCGTTTTCTTTTTCATTAAAAAGTTTTTTTTGTATAGTGAAATATATCTTATATATACTTTATAGATAATATATCACTTCACATTTCTTAGAGCTTGAACATTTCCTTTCAGTTTCTGAGAGAATAAAGTTTGTTTAAACAGAGCTGGGACTTTAGAATGGGATACCATTATCCCTGACTGCTTAATCCGAATATCCAATGTGGACACTTTTGATTTCTTGCTTAATACAATCTTATTTAGATATAGTAGAGAAAAATCAAAACTGGGTTTTTAAAATTGAGAGTTCTTCACGTTTCTGTATATTAATTATATTGATCTTAAATGGCGCGCAAAATTTCAAATTTTTCGGCTTCTTATACGCGACTCTGATTGGTTGAATTTTATACACTTATCAGAGCTGAAAACTTTAGAATGGTGGATATCAGGATTAATGCTTGATCCTCTCATTTTGATAATCTCAAGATTAACATAATCTTGCAAGATTACTTAAAAGTGTATGAAAAACTGTAATCATCTGAGAAACTGTAGCAGCCAATCAGAGAAAAGCCTGAACCAGAACAGAAATATTCTCATTGAAGAAAACAATTTACGGATATCCAAGGAGAGGGAAAAGAGTGGATTAGGACAAAAATGAAAAGTTTCCACAGTGGATATTCGGATCAAGAAGTCAGGATTAAAGTTTATCCATTCTAAAGTTCCCAGCTCAGGATACAAATACAAGATTGAGTAAGTCTCGAGATTAAGAAGAAGAGAGGATTAAAGAATTAATCTCGATATCCACCATTCTAAAGCTCCCAGCGAGTTCGTGGTACTTAATTCGGGGGTAAGTAAGTAAGTAAGTAAGTAAGTAATCTAGGCTAAAGAAAATCTCGAGAATTTTCTTGTAAAATTCCTTTAATCTAAATACTTTACCCAGTAGGATGTAGGGTAGAGTTGGACAGTAGAAGAAGATTTCTTTTTGACATTCTATCTGAAATTTCAGGAATTCGCTAAATGAGTTTTTATTTTTTATTATGCAAGTTAACACTAATACTGACTTATAACTATTCTATGGTTCAAGTTTAACGTATAAATCACATTTAATTGGAAAATAATATAACATATTTTGTAAATGCCAGGTAATAATGGGTAATGTAAATATCACAAAATTAACATATAGTCCATGTTGACGGACATACATGGAAATTGTAAATAGAAACTTCTAACATATAAAATATCAATTCTATAAGTAAAGCATATAAAATATCAATTCTATAAGTAAAGCATATAAAATATCAATTCTATAAGTAAAGCATATAAAATATCAATTCTATAAGTAAAGTAAACAATTTGAATTTCTGTTAACGAGGATAATTTAAAACTATTTAATTTTTTCTTTGTCCGAATTGAGTTCAAGTGATCTACTGATCTCTTTTTCATTAAAACTTTGAGATTTGACAAATGAAAGATCTCTCGATCTCTACGCAATGAGTGAAAGAGTTTAAATTGATCCAATTATCTTTAAATTTTAATGTACATTTAACATATGCTGCATGCTTACTGAAATCTAATATTCATTTTACTTAAATAAAAACTGAAAAATCTATTTTATTTTTAATAATATTAAACAATATCACTGAAGTACATTTCTAAAATGTAGCAAACTAACTGTCAAGTGTAAATATAATCATTATCTTATCTTTCTTGTTTATTTAAGTTTTATTGATAAATATTCTTATTATTAAGCTAACAACATAATAATCATAGATTTCTTAAGATTTGAGGGGAAGGGTAAGGAGGACATCAAATTCAGTCAAAAGATGAAAATTGCAATTTCTTGGTTATTTGCAAACTTATTAATTTGTTAGGAACTTTGAGGTCAATTCAAAAACCGATTAAATGTTCAATAACAAATTCATCATAGGACATTGTTTGAACTCTAATAAATAAATAAATGCTGAATTATGATCCTCAGTATTACCAAGATTAGTTATGGTCAGGTCTGTTTCTAGAATAGTAATTCTCAATGCCCATTCTATATATATATATATATATTCTTTATTTTCTTGGGAACCCAGCTTTGCCTGGAAATCTAAACTTTTTCAACTCTCAATTCAGAATTTAGAAAAACATTTCTGTTGTTCTATCAAGTTCTATCAAGTTCTATCAAGTTCTATCAAGTTCTATCAAGTTCTATCAAGATCTATCAAGTTCTCCCAACATAATTTGAAGCGAATCAGTCTGACAGTCATTGACCAATTGGGTTTACGAGATATGACAAACAGAGATTACTACTTTATATTAATTAAAAAATGCCAGAATAAATACGTTTAAGATGTTCTCGTCTACAGAAATAAGGCTTTAAATCATATAAGTATAGATCTCTGACATTTCATCGAAATGATCATGATGATAATTTGTCTTAAATATTTAATCTAATTTTTTTTTAAATGTTTATTTTTGATTTTAATTAATCTCTGATTATTGATAAAAGCAGTAAAAATAACGATTTCTTATGTTTACTAAGAATTGAATACACCCAAGAAACATTTGATAGCTTAGCTTTAATCTGAATGATCTCCGGAAGTACTGATCTCTGATCTCTATTTTAAAAGAAGTACAAATTATTGATCTCTGATTGATCTGTGGAAAATTTGATCTATGTTTAGTCCGAATGATCTCTATTTCTCCACCAGAATCTATCAAGTATTGCTGGTAGAATACGTCCAGGAATTCTTTGATGTTCAGCGATCATAGTCTCAAGAGCAGTCTGAAAATATACAGGGTGACCCAAAGAAAACTTATTCTAGGACAGATAAAAACTGAAAAAGAATGCTCGAACCCCATAAAAAAGTATTTTGTTTGGGGGGTGGGGGGGTAAGGGATATTCCATTATTTAGTTATGTATTTCCTTAAAAATAAAAATCATTTAATCATCCTTATATGATATTCCCAGATTGGAGAGCAAAACCGAACAATTTTTTTTAAAACATGAGTTTGCAAGGTAAAAGCGGTTCTTGAAAACAAAGGCCCTTGAAAAAAACTAGAGGGAAATATTAATTATTGGGAAAAGTATTAAAATCTAGCAAATTAGATATTTCAACTCTTTCTCCAACGCTTTGTATTTAAAAATAAAGAACGCGGGAATCTGTATGAGGTTCCGTCTTTAATCGGACATGCAACTCTTCTAATGACCGGTCAATTGAAATTCCGACATCAATTCCTTTACGAAATTAAAACCTACCTTACACTGATCTCTTAGTTGTTCAGGAGTTGTCTCATCGTTAATATATATAGGAGGTCCTATATAGGTTGTCAACTTTACTGGGAACCCACCAAACAGAGGTCTAAACAATATATACAATATATATATAAATAGGAGGTCCAATATAGGTGTCAACTTTACTGGGAACCCACCAAACAGAGGTCTAGACAATATACACAATATATATATATACGAGGTCCTATATAGGTTGTCAACTTTATAGGGAACCCACCAAACAGAGGTCTAGACAATATATACAATATATATATAAATAGGAGGTCCAATATAGGTGTCAACTTTACTGGGAACCCACCAAACAGAGGTCTAGACAATATATACAATATATATATAAATAGGAGGTCCTATATAGGTTGTCAACTTTACAGGGAACCCACCAAACAAAGGTCTACACAATATATACAATATATATTTATTATTATTAAAGGACAAAATATATAAATATATATATAGAAGGTCCTAAATAGGTTGTCAACTTTTCAGGAAACCCACCAAACAGAGGTCTAAACAATATATAAAATATATACATATATATATAGAAGGCCCTAAATAGGTTGTCAACTTTTCAGGAAACCCACCAAATAGAGGTCTAAACAATATATACAATATATATACATATAAAGGAGGTCCAATATAGGCGGTCAACTTTACAGAGGTCTAAACAATAAATACAATAATAAATATATGGGAGGTCCAATATAGGTGGTCAACAACTTTAAACAACACCAATCAATTATGGGTCTAAACATACAATATGTATTCATCTGTTGAAATAAAAAAAATATGAACTTGTAGATTTCAATTAAATTGATTTCTTGATGCTTAAATTAGCAACAATAAGTAGTCGTTTGAATTTCCAAGATATTTCCCTTATTATTATATGAAAGATTACCTGAATGGAAGTCTGGTTTTCATAAAGATCCAATGCCAGAAGTTGTGGAAAAAAGGGAAAGTTCTGAAAGCTTCCCTTAAAATTAGAACTTAGTTAAAAAAGATAAATTTTTGACTAAATTACTAACTGAGTGAAAGAGTGAATGACTAGAGTGGATTAAGTTAGTTAAATTAGTGATGATTGATTGATTGATTTACCTGATGTTAACAGTAAATACAGGAACTACTGGTGCCTTGGCCCGTATTGCAGCTTTAGCAAACCCCAGTCTTTCACGCCAAATCACTAAACATGTACAGTAAGATGTACAACGTATTCTATGTAGTACAGTACAATATACAATATGCATTATTCAGTGTTCTTAACATTGTTGAATAAGTCGAACAGAATAAGATTTTCTTAGTTGAGTGAAATATATCTACAAGATGAACGATGTAAAGAATAAGAACTTAACTAAGCCTAGTAGAAAAAGATTAACTGAGCCTAGTAGAAAAAGATTAACTTAGCCTAGTAGAAAAAGATTAACTAAGCCTAGTAGAAAAAGATTAACTAAGCCTAGTAGAAAAAGATTAACTAAGCCTAGTAGAAAAAGATTAACTAAGCCTAGTAGAAAACAGTTAAATATATCTAGCAGAATCGGATAACTAAGCCTATGAGAAACAGATTAACTAAGATAGATTATCTAAGTCTAGGAAAAAAGATCAACTAAGTCTGGGAGAAACAGATAAACTAAGATAGATTAACTAAGTCTAGAAAAAAAAGATTAACTAAGTCTGGGAGAAACAGGTTAACTAAGATAGATTAACGAAGTCTAGGAAAAAAAGATTAACTAAGTCTGGGAGAAACAGATTAACTAAGATAGATTAACTAAGTCTAGGAAAAAAAGATTAACTAAGTCTAGGAAAAAAAGATTAACTAAGTCTGGGAGAAACAGATTAACTAAGATAGATTAACTAAGTATAGAAGAAAAAGATTTAACAAGTCTTGGAGAAACAGATTAACTAAGTCTCTGGAAAAAAAGATTAACTAAGTCTAAGAGAAGATTAACATACTCCAGGAGGGTCAGGATAATTAATTAAAGAGGAATGAGATTAACAAAAGCTGGTAGAATCTGATTTACCAAGACGAGTAGCAAAAAATTAACTCGTAAAGAAGAGTAAGATTAACTTAACGATGAGAATGAGGTTAGCTAAGTTCCTACCATTATAATAATGATCTCCAAACTGAGCTTCATAAACTCCACCAGGAGATATTCCCTAAATAAAATAAGCATTGATTTGTAGCATAAAAAATATCTGAAATTTTCAATAGTTTAAAACTACATTTTTCTGTAAAATGTAGTTTCCCACAGTCTTTATTCTTCATTTTGTTTGATAAATAAAAATTAAATTTAAATGTTTTAAGATTTCAAAATTTTAAACCAGGAATTTTTCTACAGTTAAATTATTTATAAATATCTATTTATAGATTTTCATTTCATCATACGTGAAACTATCAATAAACTCTTGCATCAAATTGATTAAAAAAAGAGGAATAACGTTATTTAAAGTTATAAACTTATCTAATATCCATTTTTGAAGAAAATTTTGCTTATGACATGAAAAAATCCGCAATCAAGTCTTTTAATTTTGAGCTGTTCTGGCTCCCTTAAAAACAATTAGAAAACAGGTCTACCCAGAAAAGTTAAGAGTTAAATGACGACATGAAAATCTGTTAGTAAATAAACGTCTTTCAATTTTTTTTTGAAGTGAACAACTTATGTCAAAAACAATGAGAAAACTGGAAAAATTTCGTTCAGTCCTCATCATCATCATGTCTCATCTTTTCTGGGTAACCAACCCTGCATGGATGAATTACCAGTATTTTCCCCTCAACCATCATATCAGCTAGAGATTCAACAGTTCCTAAAACAACAATAAAATGGAGAAGGGAAGTTGTTTAATACCATTTTATAAATCACTTGCTGAAGGGCCCGGCGTTGCACGTGGAAAAAAAAATTGGAAATTTCGGAGTGTCCAAAATTTTTTTTGGCTCTATCGGTCCAGCCGTTTGGCCGGCTGTAGGCCATGCAATAAAAACAGTTGTTAAGCAAGGTACAAAGAAATAGTAAGGAAAGAGTTACATGGCAATAAATAGAGAGGCGCGTCGAAGAATATTTTATTGCGTTAAAATTTGAAATTTTGCAATGCAGACAATAATGTTTTTAACATTTTTTACTATTTTCTGTTATTTTTGCGCTGTAAATTTCAATTTTAAAAGCGCAGCTCTCCTTTTGAGATAGCTGGTTGCGTCCTTAGAGGTTGAGAAGCTGCAGGGTATCCAAAAAACACCAACAATACTCTTAGACTCCATAGAGTATCATCAAATAGATAGATAGATATGAAAGTATACCTGCACATCAAAAACACTGATAATAATCTGACTCCATGGAGTTTTAACTGATAGACAGATAGATAGATAGATAGATAGATAAAAAAGTATACCTGCAGTGCATCCAAAAACATCAATGATTATCTTGACTCCAGGGAGTTTCATCAGGAATTTATCCACAACAGAGTTTACTAGTATACCCTTCAGTAGTAAAATCCTGTACATTTTGATTCATTTTTGATTGATTGTGTCGGCCATTTTGATTTTATTTTCGATTAATTTCTTTTTTATTTTAATTTTGATTATTTGTTTAATTATTGAAATGGTTTCGTTCGGCGAATCCGGACAATGATTCAGGCTTATTTAGATTTAAGATATTCATTGAAACAATCGATGTTTACTTGATTGGTTGATAGAAAACACGTGATTTTCTGATTGATATCAAGCATAATCATTTGGTTTCTAGGTAATTTATTAATTTATTGATAATAGAAAAGTTAGTTCAAGTTTATTAATTGATTGACCACATCATTCAAGTTATCCCTGCAGGATATCACCACCACGGGATAAAAAAAGAAGAAATAAATAAACTCGCAGGTCTGCATAATTAACTCACAATGCTAAAGTTCTCACTTGTATTGTAATTAACAGACTAACCTGTTAACAAGATAATAATAGTCCAGAGGTATAGCGCCATGATAATACAGAAGCATACATCCTGAACACATGAATTAACAGTTAATTTAAATTCAGGACGCTTAACGCAATTTTTAAAAACGAATTTTATATAATGATTTAGCTTTTTCGGCAACAAATAAACATAAATATAAAACTTATACAGATGAGTTTTTTTTTTGAATATTTCATGCAATTCATACAATAATTTCTAGACCAAGAGAGTTGCAATGAATTGTATTTTGATTAGTCGTCTTAAAGTATAATGATCATTGAGCAATGAGCATAGAGAATGAAGCATACAACAAGACATGAAGAAATAAATAAGATCAATGATTATTATTTTTTTATAATGATAGATGTTAATATAACTTGAGTTCTCTTACCCTGGTCTGTAGGAAGGTTTTCTAGTCCTTTCAACTGAAAATAATACTGTTAAAACCTAATGTTTATAATTACAAGTTGGTATTTAATATAATAGCAACTGATGTAACACAAGTTAAGCAATGGCAGTTAATGATAATTTTATCTAATTACTTTAAGAAAATGTTAAAAATGAATAAGTTCATTTCTTCCTCTTATCATATAATAATTAGGGTCTGATAAAGATATTTTCTGAGAAAAGATATCCAAGTTAGCTCTATTTTTTCAATCTGAAAATTGATAATTTTAAGTTGCAGTTTTCTATCAGTTTTAATCAAATGTAAATTCTAAATGGAGCCTATAGACTACACAGACTGCTTATCTCCTTTCACAGGGTGGGCTACGTAGGCCTAAGTTGACCCGGCACGACATGCTACATTTTTACGATAGGTTTTTAGAATACCATCTCACGGCCACTTGTTGAACATAAGCTTAACAACTGTTAAAGAAATACTCCAATTTTAAACTTTTATGAATTCAGTCTTTTTTTTTTAAGTTTTTGTGTTTCGTATCCAAAGGATCCTTAAATATCCCTGAATACAGATGTTTGCTGATTGGTCGTGTACAGTACTTGTACACAATAGAACAGGCTGTGGAAAATATCGCATATTTTAGCTGATAATCGATCTCTGTAACTCTCTTATCTCTGATGGGGCCCATATTAAAACCCTCCATCATATTAACTTGTGAATTTAAGCAGCAAAGGAAAGGAAATAAATTGAGAGAAAATGAAGGTTCACTTCGAATTACGTCTACAGTCCCTTTAAGATGAGCGATGTACTTATTTGTACTGGATCGTTGATGTTATAAATCAAATAAAAGAAGCTGAAGCTCAGTAAACTTTTAAATGTAAGGAACATGATAAACGAATTTCTTCTCCTTCCAGCTGGTATACTTCAATTCGTAATTTTCAAAAGGTGGAATGACGCCACAAAATCGTAAATTTTGTTCTAGTAACGGTAAAGAAGGAAGCTAAGCAGTTTATTTTAACTTGTTCTCATTAAAAGTTCCCGACTTTAGATCAATTTCTGTACCTCATACCCATGCCAGAGCCAGGCATGGGCGTCCCACAAAGTAGCGACAATTTCTCTACCAGCAGTCCAGAAATCACCTTAATCAATCAATCAATCAACAATTCAACATATTAAACAACCAATCAATAATTTAATCAATCACTCAACAAATCAATCAATCAATTAACTAATCTATCGATATTTGTATAAATCAATCTATCAATATTCAATATATATCAATTAAAAAACCAATCAATCAATCAATCAAACCAACTTTAAATCAATTAATCATTATAAAGAATCAATCAATATGCCAATCTATCGATCAGTCAGTCAGTCAATCAATCAATCAATCAATCATTGCTTCAAACAATCCACTAATCGATTAATCATTGATGGCTAGTTGCCATTAAAAAAAGCTAATTTTACCTTGTTCCACATATCCTTGAATTCTATTAATTAATCTGTTTCTATGAGCTCTGTATATGTAGAGGATTATAGAAGATATGTAAATAAATGCCAGGATTATGCTAAACAAATACAACCTTATCAATATTTTAGGGGTGCATATTTTGTAGAAAAATCATTATTCCCCCCCCCCTTTAAATTATTTTTTCCCCAAGCGGTATGGCCCAAATAAAGACGAGTACATTGACTTCATGACCGTGACACATCTTTCTTAGAAAAATGACATGACCTGCACACTTCGTTGAAAAATGACATGATCTCGAAACTATATAACCTTGGAACATTATGAACCGGGAACTATATATCTTTGGACTTGGAACTTTATGAATTGGGAACTACGTGGAACTGTATAACATTGGAACTTTGTTATCACATACCTCGCGGCCGCATGACCTCTATCTTTTGGTCTCGAGACCCCTGTACCTTGTGAACTCAAGACCTCGGTACCTTGTGACCTCAAGACCACGGTACCTTGTGACCTCAAGACCACGGTAACTTGTGACCTCAAGACCTCGGTACCTTGTTACCTCAAGACCACGGTACCTTGTGACCTCAAGACCTCGGTACCTTGTGACCTCAAGACCTCGATACCTTGTGACCTCAAGACCTCGGTACCTTGTGACCTGAAGACCTCGGTACCTTTTGACCTTTTAACCTCGGTACCTTGTTAAACTCAAGACCTCGGTACCTTGTTAACTCAAGACCTCGGTACCTTTTGACCTCAAGACCTCGGTACCTTGTGACCTCAAGACCTCGGTACCTTGTGACCTCAAGACCTCGGTACCTTGTTACCTCAAGACCTTGGTACCTTGTGACCTAGGTACCTTGTGACTTCGGTACCTTGTGACCTCAGTACCTTGTGACCACGGTACCTTGTGACCTCAAGACCTCGACACCTAGTGATGTTATAACCTCGGTACCTGGGAAGAATAACAAATGCAATTATAACTGGAGAGAGTAGCCATCGCATCCATAACCTGAAGTTTACAGAAATGAAAGGGAAAGTAACCCTCCATGCAAAAATGGCAATGGCCAATTTACAACAGTACCCTTATCAGCTTTGTCTGATCCATTGTGAATTAGATATTCATGCTTTTGTTCATTTAATCTGTTTGTTCATTTGCGTGTTTTCTGCATTTTTATTTTTACATTTTTATTGATTATTGCTTATAAGAAACAATAAAAAAATTCTCAGAAATAAACACAAACGACGTAATCTTTCACATTATTGATCAGATTAAGGTTTCAAGGGTACCGTTGTAGATCAGACATTACTTTTTTGGCATGGAAGGTCACTGTAAATTAGGCTTCCAGTCATTTAAGAGGAAGAAGTATATTAATTCAAGTTATTTTTAAATGCAATGTCTTTGATTAAATTAATTCAGAAGTAACAATACAAAATGCTATGTTATCAAAAAATTTATTTTCGCACAAATACTGTTTTTGTAAAAGTTTTGAATGTACTTACATGTAGTC
The DNA here is from genome assembly GCF_000591075.1 of Eurytemora carolleeae. Lineage (NCBI taxonomy): Eukaryota > Metazoa > Arthropoda > Copepoda > Calanoida > Temoridae > Eurytemora > Eurytemora carolleeae. The sequence continues at coordinate 23,806 of NW_019397776.1, read as the reverse complement.
TATATCAATATACTGAGCTATAGTCCTGAACCCTAGTTTTGTGATGTTAACAACAGACTGAGAGAATAGTTCAAGCTCTGATACAACACTGTCCTGTTAAATAGAAGGATTAAGTACGGAATTCTCCTAGCTTTGAATTGGCGGATTTTTATCTCTAAATTGGTGGATTTACAGCATTTAACTCTAAAAGAAGACTGTCTAATTCTTAACCCTAATCAAAGTGTAAAAATACAATCTAAAAAAACACTTACCACATTAAAAAAATTATCTCACAACGCGAAAAAAAATAATTTTTTTTCTTGAAAATTCATCTTTCATAAGAGAATTTGATTTGATCATCTCAAGCAAAAAAAATACCGTTTATTTTAGTACACTAACTTTATAAAATGTTTTTAATATATTCGCTAGTTAAGATTGGTTTAACTTCAAGTGACCTTCCATTGATCAAATTGCATAGTATATTCACGATGACATTTCTTGTTACAGAAACAATTGATAAATTAACATGACTAAAGAAAAACTACGTTATTGATCAGATTAGGGTATCAAAGTTATCGTTGTGAATGGGCATAAGAAGACGCTTTAAATTACGATGACAGTCCCTTAAAGGAACAGTTAAATAGATTAACAATGTACTTCATGAAGAATTGTTTTGACGAGTTGAAATTGAATTCAAACCCTTTTACCTCAGTATTAGTTTCCATTATCCAGGCCGAGTAATTCTTCTCGTACAGTTCACTGTACACGGGATGGGGAGCAGGCATATGTACACAGTGTACAGAACTCTCAGGGTTCAATATATACACTTCCAGGATTCAATATGTACGTAGTGTAAACTTTCAGGGATCAATGTTCACACATTTATTGATTGATTGATTGATCAACATTTATTTCCTTGGACATCAAAGGCGATTTCCTTTTATTATTTAACAAATTCTACACTTCCAGCTGGTTTAATGTAAATACAATGTACACTTCCAGGATTCAAAGAGAGCGCAGTATATACTTCCGAGGTTCAGTCTAGACACAGTGTATACTTCCGAGGTTCAGCGTAGACACAGTATATGCTTCCGAGGTTCAGCGTAGACACAGTGTATACTTCCGAGGTTCAGTGTAAACACAGTGCTTACTTCCAGGGTTCAATGATAACGCAGTGTATACTTCCAGGGTTCAGTATAAACACAGTCTACACTTCCAGGATTTAATGAGAACGCAGTGTATACTTCCGTCCGGGGTTCAGTATAAACACACTGTACACTTCCAGGATTCAATAACGTAGTTTACACTTCCGGGGTTCAGTATAAACACACTATACACTTCCAGAATTCAATGATAACGTAGTTTATACTTCCGGGGTTCAGTATAAACACATTGTAAACTTCCAGGGTTTATTGCGAATACAGAATGATTTCCCACATTTCTTCTGAAATATGATAATTGCCAGAAATATACGATAAGTCATATCAATAGTTAATAAGGCACTCAATTTATTAATTCTTTGAACATAGAATACCGGACAGTGTTTCCATATTTTAATCCAACTGTGGCGGGATTAATTATTCTAAAATTGAGTATTAATGACAAATGTTGTTTGAAGGGTTTAAAGAGAAAATTCTGTTTCATTTCATATGAAATTGTTTCTTTTTTATTACTATTTTTTAATTGAACTTTAATTAAATGCATGTAAGTAAATATACTGTTTAAGATACCTAGAGTTGCACACTTCAAAGGTTGCAGAATACAAATTTTCAAAATTTGTTGTAAAATTTACATATGTTACTTAAAAAAAATAGTCGTGCTTTTACAAAAAAAATAAGCAGTTAAGATATAATGGAAATCTTCTTTAAATGTAAAAAAAACTAAATTCTTTTTGCTAAAATTACATAACATTAAACTGAACACACTCAGATAAGATAAATATTTAATAATCTTAAATTTTCATAAATTTTTGCAAAATCAGGAAGAAATACTTGCACAACCGTGAGTAAACATTATTTTGTCAACGTAATTTGTAAAATTATTTCAAACTTTGCAAGAAATCCTCGAAATTATCCGAAGAATCTACAGGATAAATGGTGCTGAAAGCATCAATTTGATCCAATGGATTCGTCCAACCTCCACTAGTACTTCCTACATTAATGTCTCCAATACTTTCTGTTTTATCACTCTTCTCCAACCCACTTCCTTCAGTATGGAACGGATCTGCTGTGTTTAATTTACTGTTCCAGCTACTTTCATGGAACCCTTGCTCTGAAGTTTCTAAGATAAAGGAACTAATTGGAACAGTAGCATTGCTGATAATGGTAGCATTGCTAGGAACGGTAGCACTGCTGGGAACTGATACACTGCTTGTAGCATTACTTGAGTTTGTCGGTTTACTGGCATGTGCTTTGAATATTCCTAATTTCGCCATTTTCAATTCAAATAATAATCATACTAGTCTAAAATAAAAAGAAAAACGCTAGTGTGCGAAGAGTTTCAGGGGTTTTTATCATATTGCAACCTTTCAAATTTTGTTCCTTTAGAAGCATTAGACTTAAAAAATTTAATCGGTAAAGAAACATGTTAATTTTTGAAAATGATTTCCTTCAAGTATACTAAGTTCTCCCTCCACAACTTTAATCATCCCTTCCATCCTCATGTTGTCCTCCTTCAAGGCCTTCACCTGGGCCTAGGCAATATCAAGGGATTGATGGCAAATTTATATAGAAACCCTTTTGGGTTCTTATCGACTCAATTAGTACTTTTTAAAGTTTGAACTAAAAAATTTGTATGTTTAGTGCTTAGTAAAATTATAACAAAATCTGAAAGATAATTGTTTTCTGTGCTGTATGAATCCACGTATTGCACTCTGGAAGCATCCCACCCACAAGAATTAAACAAGAATTGAACAAGAATTTAAAAAAAATTATCATTGATAGGTGGCCAATACGGGTCTTCCGAGGATAATTCAAAAGTATGTTTTATTATGAACATAATTCTTTTCAAGTGTAAATAAACAAAAATCATTATGGTAATAATAATAAAAATAATAATAATAATAGTAATACTAATAATTACAGTAAAAGCACTAATTTTAGTAATTGCAATAATTAAAGTACTAGTAATAATTTTAGTGATAGTAGTAAAAATTATAGTTATAATAGTAATAATTATAGTAATTGTAATGATTATAGTGATAGTAATAATTATAGTGATAGTTGTAATAGTTATAGTTAATAATAGTAATAGTAATAATAATAACAATAAGAAATCGCCGATGTAGTGTAAAAATAGTTATAAGTCGTTTAATTAAAAGCTTGTTTTTAAACCTGGGTTTCATTCTGTTTGTTCTTTGCCTTCTCTCTTGACTTTCTTAAAATAATAAAATGTTGAATTATAAAATAAGAAAAGTTTTGAATAACAATTTAAAATTCTGTGAACCAAGGGCGAATATTGAGTCCAGGCGCTGAAACTAAACCTAAATTTTCGTCCGTCCAACAATTCGATTTTAAAAGATTGTCGACACATTTTGAATTAATAAATAGTGAGAACTGCCAACAAAAAAAAGGCTAAGAATTATTCGATTTTTTATCCAAAATACGACAAATTTCGGTCATTTTAGTTACGGCCCATTTTTAAGGGTATCCACGAATCGTTTTCTTACGATGCAATAGGTTAAGACAAGCTATTAGTTTTTAGATCGAAAAACACCGAAAAAAAAACCCAAAAATGGTCGGATAAAAGTTTAAAAGGTATCAATGAGAGTTATAGTTGGCATTCTTTACATCGAGGCCAAAGTGTCTCTTAAGCATGCGAGGACATTCTCTTAAAGGGACTGTACGCCTAACTTCAAGTGAATCTTAATGCAAAGAGGAGAAAGCCAGATTCACAACCGTGTCCGTACCCTTGAATCCTTAATCTGATCAATAATTCGAATTTTGAAAGATTTCTCTATTGTTTCTGAAGCAATAATTGCCCGCATTGTAGAGAAACCAAAAATGAAAATAATCGGTTTATTAAAACAAATACATGGACATACATTCATTAAGGATACCGTTGTGAATCGAATATGCCCCTTTATTAATCAAGGTTCACTTGAAATTACTCATTCGATCCCTTTAAATTGAAAATGTTGAAATGTTTCTAATCACCTGATGGCTTCATTGTTACGTTTTCTCTTCTCTTCATAGTCTGGGTCCTATAAAATCTTATATTAAAGGGACTATGGACGAAGAAGCGTAACATACCCGAGTATCAGCGGTGCCCATTAAGAAAATATCTGAGTAACTTTATCTTTAAATCTAAAATCGATCAAATTCGTAAATTTCCTTGTTTGTCTATGCAGAATAAATTCGAAAAACAATAATTATAACCCAAACGTTTAAAATTTTGCGACGATTTAATATCTAAAATAAGGTTTAATAAGCAGCTAAAAAATACCTCTTTGCTGATACCCTTGGATTGTTTAGGCATTTTATCTCTGCAATTCAAAAACATTATTCAAAAAGAAAATTTTATTAAATCATAGAAAAATATCAAATCAAGGTATTACTCATATCAAAGAGTATTTTCAAGTCAGGATCAAAATATAAAAATGAATTTTACAAAAAAATTAATAAAAAGTTATGTATTGTATGTAAAATCTGCACTAGGAAAATGATCCGATGGATCTCCGCTGCTCTGACCGATTTCTGAGCCAAGTAAACCGCCAGCGGTGTTTAATATTGCTCCGCTGTCGGCGTAGAACTGAGAACTATCCCCTGGCTGTTCATTTGTTGGTTGCATTGAACTTGAAGGGTTGGAAGTTGAGTTTCTGCCGGAGTGTGCTTTAAAAATGCCTGAACCAAACATGTTTTTTGCATTAAGGTAATAATGAGGAGTCCATACTTAATAAAATCATAGTTTTTTCGTAAAATATAATAAGTTCAGTGGATATCCTTGAAAAGTCAACCCCCCCACTCAATTTATGAGAAAATTTTTAAATGCGCAACACCAATTCAAATTGTGAAAACAAATGGATTTCTAGGTAAGAAGCATAACAACCACAAAATGATAAGAAAACACACCCACCCAATATTACCCTGAAAAAAATGAGGTTTTAGTGTCCAAATATTTATGTAATGATTATACCAGAAAATTTTATATCTTCATTTCAGACGAATTAAGATCTAAAGACTCAGGCCAGTTAGTTGTGTTTGTTTACATTTATCCCGAGAACTGCTGTACATATTTTCAAGGGTTGCTGGTATATATCTTGCAAAAAATGTATAAATGTATAATTATGAAAATATATTTATCAGACAAAACCGGTTTCCTGTAAGCAATTCCAGCTGTTTTTCCATGTTCTTTATCTCAACCTCTATCCTACTGTTCTCGTTCTTCAAGGCCTCCACCTGGCTCTAACAGATAACAATAGATAGATTATCAATAGGTTCTAGTTCTTAAGCAACAGTCGACGTAATTTCAAGTGATACTCTATTTAAAACGTGGATGCCCGAATCAAAACTGAACCATAGATACTTCTCTCAATTCCCAAAATATTCCTGTTTTATATCCGAAAATGCTGAAAATGGATTTTGAATCACGATTGTGGTTACTAAACCTTAAATAAACGTTACATATGGATTTACATAGCATCGAGAAAGAAACGAAACTTACCGAATTCAACACAGCTAAGAAAGAGAACGACGGTAAAAACCATAAAGTTTGAAAGGGTACCATTGTGAATCTGGAGCAAATATCATATAGAATTGAGGGTTCACTTGAAATTAAGTTCACAGTTTTTTTAACTCTCAAAACTAAAAATACCTCAGTCTCTTGTTGCTGCTTTTTCTTCTTATCACGAGATTTCCTAATCATACATTAATCAATTACTTAAATTCGGGGTTTTTTATAGTTCTTTAGATTTCGGCTTCGCCGTCCAAATAATTAAAAATATATGCCAGGATTTTATATTCTGCTTTTTCCAGGCAAATTGCTCTGAAAAAAATGAATGTGCGCAAAAAGTGTTGAACTTTCATGAAACTTGTGCATTTTACGAATGTGCACGGATTGTTTATTTTATAAAACCTTTTTATTATTAATTTTTATCCAATGATAGATGATAAAAATAAGAACGAATTACTGAAGATATACATTTTCCCTCGAGAAATCGAGAAATCATTGGAACAAAAATGTCCCTCAGTTAAATTATCCGGTTGACATTTTTTTATTTCATGACTGTGGTTTTTCACGTAAACTAGGAGGGGGGGGGGATATTATTCTTTACCTAATTGCCTCATTGTTTCTTCTCCTCTTCTCCTCGTAATCTGGATCCTAGTCATTACAAGGACTGTACATGTAATTTCAAGTGAATTTTTTAACTTAGAGAATGTCGACTGTCGAGTGTCGAGTGTCGAGTGTCGAGTGTCGAGTGTCGAGTGTCGAGTGTAGAGTGTAGAGTGTAGAGTGTAGAGTGTAGAGCGTAGAGCGTAGAGCGAAGAGCGTAGAGCGTATATTGTAGAGTGTAGAGTGTAGAGTGTAGAGTGTAGAGTGTAGAGTGTAGAGTGTAGAGTATTAGAGTGTAGAGTGTAGAGTGTAGAGTGTAGAGTGGAGAGTGGAGAGTGTAGAGTGTAGAGTGTAGAGTGTAGAGTGTAGAGTGTATAGTGTAGACCTTAGAGCGTAGAGTGGGGGGGGAGCAAAAAAATAAACTTCCATTTTTTTGTTTATCCAAACCAAACAAGTTGGCGATATGTTTTTTTTCAAAGGACCCTCTTAACATGAATCATATTTCCTGTAACAACTAGATCTCAAAGAGTCGAGTTACTTGAATCTCGATCAATACTTGAGAATTGTAAGAAAAAATTATCTAAGCGTTCAGATAAAAAAGAAGATGGCATCATTATTATTATTTTAAGCAGACAACAAATCATTAAATGAAATAGGAGTCGATGCTGCTATTATACTGAATTATAACATCTTAAATAGTAACTTTTACAGTTACTACAGGAGTAAATAGTACCCAGGATTCTATCCTGTTAAAAGTTTACGCGAAAAAAAACCATACTATTCTACGCTATGGGCAGCAGCTCCCGACTTATCATAGCTAGCAACCAATTCAAATATCATTTTCAAAACTTCCCTAAAAGGAATGGATTATCCTAGGTTGTGTCTCATTCTTCTAATGAAATAAATATTCTGAGAAAAGTTCATAAAAATAAAAGATTTAAATATTAAACAAAATATTTTCTGTAAATATGTAATGGGTAATTAACTTACATCTCTACTCACGCTTTTAGGCATCCTGACCTCTAAAATTATACAAATATTTAAACAAGGATAATAATATATTGTTATTAAAAAGTATAAAAAAGGTTGATAAAGCTAAAAGCAATAATACTGGAAATGGAATTAAATTTCCCCTTTTTTGAATTTCACGTTCAAATAATCTATGTAATTACAAATATGTCAAAATGAAATATGGAATAACCAGCATTATAAAACTAATCTTTTACTTGCCTAAATATATCCCTTTTCATGAAAATATTTAAATTAGCGAAAGAAATTAATTAAAAAATGTAAATATACCTTTTAGATTACTGTTTTAGATAAACATTGAACATATGTACGTCTCTGAAAATATAAAAAGTTATAACAGGTATAGAGCAATATCAACCAAACTTGGACTGTCAGTTCAGGAAATATATTTCGATAATAATATTATCATCTACAGTCCAAGGATGTGTGGGGTTGGTGATGTCTAGATTTAAAAAAAATAAATGTGAATTAAAAATAACTAGTGCACAGTGCTCCTGAACAAAATCAAGACTTCTGAAATGCCTGAGAAAAAAAAGTTGTTGGGGTTTGAAAATATAAGTAAAATCATTGTGAAAATGATTATCCTAACTTTTTTCATCAAGATCTTTTTGAGAAAACTCATGTTATATGGATCTACTTGTATGAACTCCAAATGCTTTAATTTTTCCTTATTTTAGCCGTTTTTAAGGCCAGTTAGTACATTGTGTTACCTAAAAAAATTGAAAGAAAATTCAATTTTGCGCCCAAAAGTATAGTCACACTTTAATGTATCTTGTTTATGTCCAAAGATAATCATAATTAAAATTTATATTAAGTTACAAATAGTCTAATCCCTATATCTCTCCTCTAAAGTAAACCTTTGATGTAAACTATGATTATTTGATCAAACAGAATCCATAGTTTGATATATCAAAGGTTTACAGCATATTGTTGCAAAGATATTGGGATTAGAAAATAAGAGTTCGTGGCAAAAACTCAATTCCATTGTTTTATAATATCCTACCCAATCCACCCCCCTTAACCTTAAACTTTGATGAATATCTTTGGACATAAACCAGATACATGAAAGTGTGAATATACTTTTTGGCGCAAAATTTAATTTTCTTTCAATTTTTTTAGGTAACATAATGTTCTAACTGGCCTTGAAAATGGTTTTAAAAAAAAGGAACAAACTAAAGCAATTGGAATGTATACTATAAGATCCATATAACATGAGTTTTCTCAAAAAGATCTTGATGAAAAAAGTTAGGATAATCAATTTTCTCAATGATTTTACTTACATTTTTGAACCCCACAAACCTTTTTTGTGAGGAAATTCAAGTCTTGATTTTGTTCAGGCGCACCGTGAGTGGTTCATATAATTCCAGTTTTGATCCCCAATGAAATTAGAGTTGAAAGTACATTTAGAGGGGAAAAAATACACATTCTGTGACATTGTGGCCATTGACAAGTTTTTCGTGTATTGTAGTGTGCACTACACTCAAGAACTGTGTGGAATTTTTCTAAATCTTGACATCATACTTCCAATTGTTTACAATAACAACATGGTTAATTTCTGCCCTTTACATCAATCAATCAACATTTGGGAATGTATTGGGCGGAATTGGTAGAAAAAATAAATAGTAGCACCTTACAATTTTGACTATGTATGACGCAAGCTGTCGCCAACTTATAAATAAGTTGGGTCTAAGATGAACCATTTAATGCGAATTTAAACCATGGCTAAGAGACCGCGATTTAAATCATTTGAAAAAAAAATTGGTCTTTTAGACTAAGCTACCATTGAGACCAAAATTAAACGTCAGTTTCCCTGTGGGTCTGGTTTTACCAGTAGACTTGCGGAAACATTAGACAACTTCATTTAGAATAAGAATTTTTGTACGGATTTTTGAAGCTCGCAAAGCTTTTTGCAATGACTAGCGATCTAGAGTCATAAATCTTGATCCATAGATATTAATAAAAATAGGATAGCGGCCAAAGTCAGTTTAAATGCACTTGCTGCGTTGAATTACAAAAGAGATTAGTATATATATTAGGGTTAGGTTAGGTTAAGACACTTTCTGGGCTGCGCGCTGCAGCTAGGACATGCCACGGCTAGAACTGACTCTCTCTGTCTTATATAATTCATTGCGGCATGCGCACATAACTGAATTTAGCTGCTGCATGGAAGGAAGACTCCGCCTAGTCGGACTCTAATGAGCCTACTCTTCTATAGACCAGGCCCTAACAAAATCTCGAGGGGCAGCCATTTCAGAAAAAGAGCTCATGACACCCTCATCAAATGCTTGTTCAAAGTTCTGAGATGAATGATCTTGTGTATTATTTTCTGATTCTGCTATAGACCAAACCTCAGTAATGTTGCCTTGCATTTCTGCAGGATTTCCTGACAATTGTGATGCAAGAATAGGGTCCCCCGGAGTACTTGCAGCTAAAGTGGGATCTTCAGCAGGCAATTGATCAACAGCTTGTACCGGTACATCACTAGATGGTTCAAGCTCAGGTAGGACGGCAATGCTATCAACAGGGTTTACTGGTATAGGTATAGGATTACCCATATCCAAGTCAGCATTGCCGGGTACACGACCATCAAAGTCTTCAGCACTTGCTGAAGGTAAAGCTGACACCAGCAAAAGAGCACCGATCATCACTAAAAATTCATTTAATTTTTAATTTTTTTGAGTGGGTCCTCTGCATAAAAAGCTGACAGTTAATGAATAAGTAAAAATTGATTAAGTAATTTTGTTGGCTGTTAGTGGTGAAAAAAACGTCGTTGACCTGTTATTGGTTCTTGAGGCACTTACCACGGTTAGTTAAAATTTGCTTCAATCATGTCAAAAATAAAAGTTAAAAATTATTTTCCAAATGACGGTGACATCCTTGCAGGACCAACCGAATCAACTGATACAAGAGAGGGTAAACCCTGAAAATTAAAGATTTATTTTCGCTGAAATTTAATTAGAGAAAAAATTACTTACTTCCTCCAAGCGCTTTTCTGGTTTCTTTGAGAGCCTCAATGCCCTAGAGCTACTTTTTTTGGTAAGCTGGCTTTCAAGTTTCAGTCTCTTTTTCATTTTGTCAACTTCACTGAAAATTTTCTCAATTTCCCTTCGATTTTTCTCAATTTCCTATTCAGTTTTCTCAATTTCCTTCAGGCTTTTCTCAATTTCCCTACGAGGTTCCTCAAGTTGACATCTCAGAAAACATCAACATAATATCATCTAAAAAATAGTTTTTCTTCAATTTTAGATTATCTAAAACCAAAAATTTAAAACATTTTCCAAATTTTAATGCTTTTTAATCTTTTTAAAGGAAATGTAAACAAAAATTCAGTTTAAAGAGTTGCATGTCTAATTCACAAAACATTTGACTGAGCAACACCGCAGAAAAAATTGTCGATTTTCCGTATGTAAAAAAAAATCCATTATTTTTTGTCTTTGCGGCACAATTTTTTTTTTAAAAGAAGAAAGAAAATATTGAAAAAAAATCCAAAAAACCACATTCTTTATGAAAAAAAAAATTAAATTTTTAAAAAATATTGTTGGGAAAATGTATATTCTATTGTTTTCAACAAATTTCATAAGAAATAATTAAAAATTGAATGATATATCAAAAAGTTCGCAAAACTTTATAGTGAAAATCTGCAGTAACTGTTATAAAATTATATGACTTCAAAAATGCTAATAATTGGCTCTCATTTTTTGTTATATTTCATTTAATTTTTGATGAATGTTTATGAAATTTTGAAAAACAATAGAATAAACATTTTCCAAAATATTTTCAGAAAATTTCAATTTTTCATTTTTGATTTTTGAGTTATTCTTAATCAATTTTTTATACCTAAAATCTGAACTAAACAAAAATGTTGAACATTTTGTCCAAAACATCGCTAATCCCGTTTTGTTACTCACCCTGTACTTCAAATAATAAGAGCTGAACCTTTTTAATGAATCCTTCTAATGCTTTAGTTTTGAAAAGGAAATCCAGAGAAAAAAATTTTAAGTAGAATGTTTAAGAACTTTCCCCACTCAACATAATGACATAAAGACCAATTAGCGGGATATTAGCTAAATCTTAAATCTAATGCCGTGAACCTTTCCCCTTCCCTACCCTACCCCTTTATCTTTTCTTTTCCCATTCCTTCCTTCTTTCCCCTATTCAAGGGCGTAAACAGAAATAGATCTATGGGAGGGCAAATATGTGCAAAGCGAGCTTCAACAAACCAATTAGCTTGCAAATTCTAATTTATCTCTAAAACCCTGAACTCTGAACAGAAAACTATAATTTTTGATGTTCACTCTTCAGTTTAAGATTTGAAAGTGTGATAGCTCTTAGTTCACAGGTCTAGGGGGGAGGCACTTCCCCTCAGTATACACCCTTGCCATTCTTCTCGAGTCTTTGATTTCTCCCCCCCCCCCTTGAGAATTATATAAACCACTGATCTGGAATGTAAACAATTAACACCTAAGCTATTCAGCAAATATAAGTATGACTTGATTAAAATAGTTATTTGAAGAAGTAGTAAATTATGCCAACTAATACAATAGATAGATTAATATACGAACCTAAGACATGGGATCCTGAAGTTTTAAGAAACTGGAAAATTTCTCCCCACTTTACAGACTCGAGTCTAATGGCCTTCTTCCTGTATGTCTCCATTCTGGCGAACTCAATCAGTTCATGCTATTGACTCATCTGAAATGAAAAGAATATAAAATAAATTGAATGTAAATTTAACTAATATAAATGAAGATTAAATAATGTTTAAAATCTTAATTCTGAGTTGACATTTTTTGATTGTGAGAAATTTTTATTTCAAGCAAACCATACGTTACCCGCATATTTATGAAAATATTCGGATTTTAAAAACTTTACTTTACATAAACTTCATAAAGCTTCTGACAAAATTTAACATTAATTTTTCTTTTACAACAAATTTTTTCTTTGCATAGATTTGTACTTTTAATTTTCTTTAAAATTTTTTTCTCGATTTTTAGTAAAGGGGATGGTGGAGTTGGCACATTTGATGTAGGGGGGGGGGCCCTGCCTTCATTTTTGGTTCAAATCTTCCAATTTTTTGGGTGCACGCCTAATTAGTGATCGAAATTCATAAAATAAAATCAAATTNTTAAAACATTTTCATTTTTGGAGGTCATTTAGGTCATTAGAGGTCGTAAGAGGTCATTAGAAGGTCAAACACTGGATTTTTTGCTGCTACTGTATTCCCTGGGTCCCTAGCTTTCGTTTGATGTGCATAAAGCCATAGTTGAAATATTTTCTATTTCTGGAGGTCATTAGAGGTCATTAGAGGTCATTAGAGGTCATTAAAATTCAATTTGATTTTATTTTAGGAATTTCGATCACTAATTAGGCGTGCACCCAAAAAATTGGAAGATTTGAACCAAAAATGAAGGCAGGGCCCCCCCCCCCCCTACATCAAATGTGCCAACTCCACCATCCCCTTTTTTAAAGTTTTTTTTCAATAAAGACAAATAAACAATAATCCAACCAAACTTTGATAAAATTCAGGGAATCTAGTGGCTCTGAGTATTTTCACACATGCTTAAATAGAAGACTACTACAATTGTCAGATCTAATAGGCAGTAGCGTACACAGGAGAGGGGGGGGGGGCAGTCTTCCTTTCCCCCAGGGTAGAGCCAGGGGGCTGCCTTCACTGGGATTTTTGGACAAGATTTAAATCAGGAGTGGATTGTAAAAAATTAGCTTGCCATCATCTAAGAGAACCCCCCCCCTGGAAAAAAATGTGCATATCCTAGTTTTTCTTGGTCTGGCCCCCCTTGGTTAAATTCCTGTGTATGCGCGTGTTATTGAGCCTACTCCAGGTCCTGTTGTAAGGGACAACCCTGCCAGAAGAACGGCTCATGACATCTTGGTAGTATGACTGTTCAAACATCTGCGATGGTAGATCTTGAATTTGTACAGGATTTTCTGGTATTTGTGCAGGATTTTCTGGTATTTGTGCAGGATTTTCTGGTATTTGTGCAGGATTTGCTAGTATTTGTGCTGCGACAATAGGTTTTCCAGAAGCATTTGCTACCAAGTCGGGATCATCAGCAGACAGTTGACCTGCCTTTATAGATACATGACTTGATTGTTCAACATAAGAAAGGCCAGCATCATTTACAGAGTTTACTGGTTGATGTACTTGTACCACAGGCTCAGCATCTCTTGGCATTAGTGCAGAGCTTTCACGCAATCCTGGTATTTGCACTGGGGTAAGTTTCACCTCTACATCTTTAACATCTTCTTGACTTTCAGATGGAATTCCTTGTACTTCTAGTATTTGCACTGGGCTAATTTTGATCTCTTTTTCCTCAACATCGTCTTGTATTTGAGAAGGAATTCCTTGCACTCCTGGTGTTTGTGCTTCAATAATAGCTTCCCCAGGTGTGCTTGCAGCTGAACTGGGTTTCTCAGCAAGCAATTCAGGAGGAATAGGATAGAATCGGAATCTCGCACCAGTTGGTTGAGGTATTTGGGGCTCTATAGTCTATATGTCTTTGTATATTCTCAAGTTCCTAGGAGAGTCTTTGAGTGTTCCGAGCAAGGTTGCTGGAGATTAGTGATAAGGTACTTAGCAGACGATATTTCTTACGTTCCCTCTTTCTCTTTACAATATCTTGAATCGTAAATATGCACATTACACAACATTTTATCTCAGTGACATCTAAAAATATAATATTTTTATTATATTTCAATTTTACAGAAATATTTATAACATTATATAACAATTCAATTAGATTTATGGACTAAACATTAAAATAATTCAACCGTTTTGAGATTCATTAAATACTTTGGGGTTTAAATAGATATCCCAAAACATATCTCAAGTGAGAACAAACTGCTGATTTTAAACGAAGATAATTCAAGTTTTAAACTTATTTTAGAATAAAAAGAGTGAAAACCTTCTTCAAATTCTTCTTCACTTTCATATTCTTCTTCTTCTACTTTATCTTCCAACTCCAGAGCCTCCATTTCAATTGCCTCCATTCTGGAATCCGTCACTCTGAAATTACAAAACATAAAAAGGTAATTTCCTAGAGAACGATTTTTGGACCCCCTCCTATCAATTTTGTACATGGATCTTATATGTTAGACATGGATATAATTGACCATGTGCGGCCCCCTAGCCTGTCCTAGCCGCAGCGCTCTCCCCAGAAAGTGTCTTAACTAACCTAACCCGTGGCCGCAGCGCTCGGCCAACTAGCCTGTACTAGCCGCAGCGCTCGGCCCAGAAATGGGGTCCAAAAATCGTTCTCTATGAATATACCCAAGATGACATTTCATCACCTTCAATATCCCAGGAAACATTTAAACTGACTTATAGTTCTGATGGCGAATTGATGTCGGATAAATAATTCTAGACTTTAGATGTTGAGACTTTTTATGTTAGCATGGATACGTTTCAATTCGTATCAAATCTTACTCAAAATGAAACCTTTCTCAAAAAAGGCAATGTGCGCTGACTGCACTTTGAAACATATTTTTTAAAAAGCGAAATGTGTTATCAAATAGTTTTTAATAATTACAGTTCAAAAATATCAAATGTTAAAAATTAAACCCGGCCCCAGAGAAAGTAGACATAAACCACGATTTTCAAAAAAAATGGTGTATATGGCACTGAACAATGATTCCATTTCAGACTTATTACAACAACGAATTAAAAAAAATAACTTTGAAATATAGCATTAGAATTAAGATAATAATATGTTCCAGGGAAGCACTCAGTGTGTGTAATAAGTGTACTGTCTCAGCTCAGACTCTTAGTTAATAGTTAGTCTACACTCTACTTAATGAAGTGAGCGCGGCGCCCGGGCGCAGGCGCAACTTGCTTTCACAGCTGAGGGAGGGGAGGAAGGCCAGCCACAACAATTTATCGTCCGAGCCACATTCCCCTCATTTTCTCGTCCGAGCCACCTCGGAATCCTCGTCCTTGGATTATTTTGTGTCAAAAAATTTTCCAATTCTTGAAGAAAAAACTATTTTTAAGAATCTGGCCACGTTAGGGCATACAATTTGGATGATACTGGTATTGCAATGTTTATATCATACGTTGGAATCTTCAAACCCAGAAGAATTTGATGTCAAACTTTATTTAGGTAAAACTTAAATCTCTTCTGCCTCCAAAATGGCTAACCTTCGTGATATAAAATAAATAGCAAAATATTGGGCTATAATACCTCTGCCTATAATTTTCCCCATGGAACCACCCAGAAAAATTCTATGGTGTTACCATACCCTAGAAACCAGAGGACGTCCTAAGGTCGTCATGGGGACGTCAATAATTACCAGAGCGACATCAGGCGACGTCATATTTTAGGTGTTGAGGACGTATTGAGGACGTTTAACGCAAGGATTCCCAACAAACAAAAACCCGTGAAGAACACAAGATTATTTGGTGTAATTCACACGAGTGACACGTCATTATCCCGTGATAATTCATGTGTTGTCGAGGTGATTGTCGACGATTTGATCACAGGTCTAGGACCGAGTTTTTACACTGTGAAAACCTGAGTTTATTTCACGAGATGAACACCGGATTTTTACATGGGAAAATTATTTTTCTCCCATCTAATTAAATTACATTTTTAAAAACCCCCAGAAAGGGAGGGGATACATAATTGATTTCTGATATATAAATAAATTATAAAATATATTGTGTAAAAGAATATAATTATTACAAAATGTTTGGAAACTAAACATTTTAGTTTATATCTTTTACATTAAACATCTTGAACATGTAAACCTTAAACTTTTCTTATCACAAAGTGATATTTCAAGTCTAAATAATGTTCAATTATGTTAATGTGTTCATAATTATAATAATTCTCCTTCCTGTATATATCTGAAATATTGATATTCCAAAAAGGGGTTGTTAAGAAATACAATACAAAATTCAATGTGAAACTTTTCTATACTCTGCTCATGCTTGTTATAATCGGAAAAATTTATGTCAGTTGAAATATTTCATTTTACTACAATAAACTTTTAGTTTCTAAAGGATGAGCAGAGACACCAAGTGTTGTGATTTTGCAACTCTGTTAAAAATGAAACATGAAGTTCTTCCCGTGATATCTCAAACCCTAGAAACCAGAGGACATCCTAAGGCCGTCATGGGGACGTCAATAATTACCAGTGCGATGTCATATTTTAGGTGTTGTGGACTTGTTGAGGACGTTTAATTCAAGGATTCTTACGTCCTCACAACCAAACTTTCGAAGTCGAAATGACGTCACTTTGGACGTCCAAATGACCAAACTTTTGACGTCCAAATGACCAAAGTTTTGACGTCCAAATGATTAAACAAGTCATTTATTTATTAACCATTGAGCAGAGCCTAATTTATTCTATTAGTACTGCTACACTTTAACCCTCCCCCCCTGGTATTACATTCACACCATAACTGTCCTTCTGTTGTTGTTACCCTTACTACTCAACCAATCTCGACCAAATCTTACCTAAGTGGATTGGTCAGGTTAAGACCAGTATGAGACCAGTTAGGTAACTCGACCTAACCCAACCTAACCTGACCAAACACGGCCTTGGGACTGGTCATGTTTCGACCAGTTTGGTAATATGATGTAACCCGACCTAACCTAACCTAACAGGACCAAGGGGACTGGTCATATTGTGACCAATTTGGTAATCTGACGTAACCTGACCTAACCTGACCTATCTCGACCTAATGGGACTGGTCGCGTGACGTCGCTGGTTTCTAGGGTAGTTAACAAAAAGATTGAAGTTCTATAAACTTGAAATTAATTGTGGCATTCCACACCAGGAATATCTGAAAAAGGTGAACTTTTTTAAAGACATTAAACTTGAAATCTGTAATTCAATTGAACCCTTTTTTTCAATTTACAAAAATTTGATATTTCATCCTAACGTGGCTTGATTATTAAAAAATAGTTTTATCTGGAAGGATTAGACACTTTAAAAAATATATTGAAAGGACGAGGATTTCGAGGTGGCTCGGACGAGGAAATGAGAATAATGTGGCTCGGACGAGAAATTGTTGTGGTAAGCCTTCCTTCCCTCGCTGAGCCGGTCCTTCCTTCCTTAAACTACATTGGTCGACGGCTTGACAATGACGTCTCATGATATATTACAGGGTATCCCACGAAACATGACAATTAATAAATCGTTATTATTAGTTAAAAAAATCTTTTGCTTCATTATATTGTACTTGAAATCAATTTTAATATGACATGACTCCCATATAATATTTTTATTGATCTTTGGTACCAAACAACTCAACAAATTATGGAAAAAGACATTCTAAACTATAATTCACCAACTGTAATGTTTCGTGCGACACCCTGTATATAGTCGTCACGTGTAACGAGAAATTATCTATCTATCAGATAAGAATTTGGCGAACTAAAATTTAAGAAATGATTTTAAAAATATTTATTTATTGTTGCAACTTGCTGAGCACAGAGCAAGGCTTTCTCATGTTGAAATGGTTGAAATCCTTTGATTTCGTCATGTTACTGTTCAACATAATCTGCGACTTAAATAAAATGGGCTTATAGTAATAAATAGCATGAAGCCAGGGGGCGGAAACGTCACGTATGTGTGTCTGTGCCACCAAAAGAATGTGAGTAAGTAATACCGAACCCATGCATACTGTAGGTAATCTCGGTATTTGTACATGGTGAGAGTACATTTGTTTATTGTTTATTGTTTACTTAAAAATAAGTTTAATATAAATGTAATACATTATTTATAAATTTAAGTCAACTGCACTAATAAAGCCAAATTTTCATGCAAAGAATATAATTTGAATAGTTCACCATAAACTACTCGTTATTCAAGCTTAATTAAAATGGACGACATTGTTCTGCAATTTCCTTGACTGAGGTCAGTTAGGTCATTAGAGGTCGTAAGAGGTCATTAGAAGGTCAAACACTGCTGTTGCTGCTACTTTATTCGCTGGGTTCCTAGCTTTCGTTTGATATACATAAAGCCATAGTTGAAATATTTTCTATTTGTGGAGGTCATTAGAGGTCATTAAGAGGTCGTTAGAAGGTCAAACACTGGATTTGTTGCTGCTACTGTATTCCTGGGGTTCCTAGCTTTTATTTGATATGCATAAAGCCATAGTTAAAACATTTTCATTTTTGTAGGTCATTTCGGTCATTAGAGGTCGTAAGAGGTCATTAGGAGGTCAAACACTGAATTTGTTGCTGTTACTGTATTCCCTGGGCTCCTAGCTTTTGTTGATATGCATAAAGCCATAGTTAAAACATTTTCATTTTTGGAGTTCATTTAGGTTTTTAGAGGTCGTTAGAGGTCATTAGAAGGTCAAACACTGAATTCGTTGCTGCTACTGTATTCCTGGGGTTCCTAGCTTTTAATTGATATGCATAAATCCATAGTTAAAAAATTTTCATTTTTGGAGGTCATTTAGGCATTAGACGTTGTAAGAGGTCATTAAAAGGTCAAACACTGGATTTGTTGCTGCTACTGTATTTGCTGGGTTCCTAGCTTTCATTTTATATGCATAAAGCCAGAGTTGAAATATTTTCTATTTGTGGAGGTCATTAGAGGTCATTAGAAGGTCAAACACTGGATTCGTTGCTGCTACTGTATTCCTGGGGGTCCTAGCTTTTATTTGAAAGTTTTTCCAACATACTTTTTAATTTTTTTTTAAATCCTTACCATTCAAGGATCAGGGTCTATTTTTTAATGAGCTGGCCTTGAAAAGTTGAACTTGGGACATGTAGCGCGCACTCTAAGGGCAAAATCAAGGTTGGTGGACCACCCCCCCCCTCTTTGAACCAAAAAAAATTGAGTATTTGTGTTCCTCTAAATTAGAAAAGTTGATTGAACATGTTGATCATTTTATTTTTCTAAAATTTCCTCGTCATGTTTCAAATTTCAAATAATTTAACTTAGTTTTCTCAGCGGCCCATTATTCCGGAATGAAATTTCCATTTTGGAAATGGAATGCATTGATCCAGAAATTTGTTCCGTGAAGAGAAATTCCGGTAAATTTCAGGATAAAATTGAAACCGGAATTTTTTCCTGTTTACGGAATGGAAACCGAAAACTTCCGGAAGCCTGTTCCGGAATAACATCAGCTAATCAGAAACCGAGAAATTTGAAATTTTGAGAGAAGTTTCATTGGTTATTCAAAAGAGATAATTTAGAAGAAAATCAAAAGTGTCCATTGTGGAGATAGATATTTAGCAATCGAGATTAAGGGTATTCAAGAGTTATCAGCTCAGTAGATACTAAAGATACAGACTATAAAGACGACAAAAGGGAACGGTACACCAAAAAAATCATCTCCTTCCAGAGAGTTTGCTGTGTAATTTTTGTTCAATTCTTACCCGGTTTTCTGACGTAACTATCCTTACCATCAATCATTAAATAAGCAGGTCCCACCCTTTCTTCAGTTATTTCAAAGATCATACAGACATGACAAGAGATGTTGCTTTTATACTCTTTTTTATTTTAAACTTAATGTAAAGGTTTACCTAAAAAGAATGAGTTCAGAGACGACTTACGGATTCGGAAGTGTTACCGAGTGTTTCCTTATATTCATGATTCTCTGCAACTT
This sequence comes from Eurytemora carolleeae, assembly GCF_000591075.1. NCBI lineage: Eukaryota > Metazoa > Arthropoda > Copepoda > Calanoida > Temoridae > Eurytemora > Eurytemora carolleeae. Next base: position 3,942 of record NW_019397776.1, on the reverse strand, counting down.
TAAACTTATTTCTAACCTAAATCATTAAATAAGCCATAAAAAGACGACATTCAAGACAGATAGCTTAATTTAAACCTGTATAATATATTTGAAGAGATTCAGTTGTCTTTTTACTGTCTCATCCTTTGTGGGTAACCCTGTATATATTTCGGTAGATATTTCATCAAGTGGTCTATATATATATATACCTTTCTCGTGTCTATTTATTAAATAAATTGAAAGGAATTGATTCTTTGTCACAAATTCTGATTTTCTAATCCCTATATCTTTGTAACTTATGCAATTTTTTGGGTCAAATAATCTAAGTTTGGTGTATTAAAGGTCAACACCATCAGGTTGCAAAGTTATAGTGGTAAGAAAATTTGAGTTTGTTGCAAAGACTCAAATCCTTTATACAGATTTTGCAATATCTCCGTCAATTTTGAAGATACAAAAATAGTAGACCACATTTTGATAATATCAAGACCAGGCGTTTCCAATATTAGATGTTTAAACTGGAATACTGCAACAATTGTACTTCATGGATCGAAGACAACAAGTCACTGAATTCCCATGTACACAAACCCTGTCTTCCCTGCCGTAAATATACGAACACACTTTGCGTATTACTTTTCAAACAAGTTTGTTCTAATTATTTAATTGACGCAAAATATACGAACACACTTTGCGTATTACTTTTCAAACAAGTTTATTCTAATTATTTAATTGACGCAAAATATACGAACACACTTTGCGTATTACTTTTCAAACAAGTTTATTCTAATTATTTAATTGACGCAAAATATACGAACACACTTTGCGTATTACTTTTCAAACAAGTTTATTCTAATTATTTAATTGACGCAGAATATTAACCTAAATAAAATTTACTAAAATGACGTTAAAATACATTTCTTTTTTTAGGAGACCATTAATAATAATCAATGAAACATTAAATACCCAATGTTTTAAAAAATAATCAAAAACATTCTTGATGCTAGCTCATTTTTAAACTCTGGCTGAAATAACTAAAGTGCAAGGAAGGTTTCTCAGTAAAGGAAAAATTGTTCCGAAAAATGGGATTAACAGTTTTTTCTTAATTCTAAATAATATGACGTCTTAAATGCTGATATATTCCTTTTTTAATGGTGTTTTAAAAATGTTATATATTTATTGAGAGCATTCTAGGCTTCTAACAATATGGCACACNGGGGGGGGGGGGTCTTTCTATGATTCAGTTAAATAGAGTTAAATAAAAACTATAAAATCCATGTAAGGGCAAAGAAAAAAATTAAAGTTTATTATTTAAGATTTAAAAATGTTTTAAATAATATTTAATAAACAAATTTATTATTATGTCAGTTTTATGATGAATTTCCGATACATTGAATGAATATAAAAATAGCATTTATAAATTATACACACATTTCTAACTTAGTACCCTTATTTTTCTACCCCCTTTTGGCCTTTCATTTGAATGAAAGCTTGAAAACTATTAAGCCTTAAATTAAACATGAAGGTCAAAAACAGTTTTTGTGCATTGCACATTAAAGAAAATGGTGACTCTGTCCTGACAGAATGATATTCAGTTTATTTTCTGAACAGATTTGCTACTTAGTAGGAGCCATGATAATTTACAAATGAAAAATCACCAAACCTCTTCAAGTTTTAATTTATTTTAATCCAGTCTCCTGGAAATGCAATTTGTATTCATATTGTCAAATAGACAAAAAGGAAAAATGGACAAATTATAGACAAAAAGATGAAAAAAAAATATAAATAGATACTAGAAAGCCACTTAGACATATATAATGGTATAGATAGAGATAGAAAGAGACAGATAGATAGATATTAGTCCGATAGAAAGAGACAGATAGATAGATATTAGTCCGATAGAAATAGACAGATAGACAGATATTAGTCCAATAGAAATAGACAGATAGATAGATATTAGTCCGATAGAAATAGACAGATAGATAGATATTAGTCCGATAAAAGATAACTAGAAAGCCTCAATGATAAATAACCAGGTAAACAGATTGTCAGATAGCCAAATAGACAGACAGACAGATAAGCAGATGCACTGCAGGTAAACAGATAGACAAATAGACAGATAAACAGATAACTAGAAAGCCAGATAGCCAGGTAGAGAAATAACCAGATATTCAGATAGAAAGATAGACACTTAGCAAAATTAAACAGATATTCAGATTTGTTTATTTCTTTTGATGGATTAAAGAAGCCAAGTTAACAAATTAAAAATCTCCAAACCTCTTCACGTTTTGTGCCTTGGATTTATAATCAATTATAACAGTCCATACAAAATGCAACATTGAAAAGATATACGTCTAAAGTAACCAGGTTTTAATAAACAGAAAGATAAATAAATAGATATGAATAGAGAGATTGACAGACAGTCAGATACGCAGAAAATAGATAAATTACGAAACAGATAAATAGATACAGAGGTAAATAAACCGACAGACAGAAAAATAAATCTATGGACAGGTAACAGATAGACAGCTATACAGATAGATAGATAAGAAGATAGACAGATTAACAGATTAACAGATAGACAGATTAACAGAAAGCGAGATAGACAGTTAAAAAGTTAGACATTTAGACAGATATACAGATCAAAAGATAGACAGATAAACAGATATACAAAGTATACAGATAAATATTTATCAGCCAGTTACACAGGAAAACAGACAGACAGATAGACAGATAAAAATATGGATCCAGATAAACATTTAGACAAATAAACACCTATAGACAGACGCAAACAAAGACAACTTTATAAATGAACAGATAGAAAAATAGGTAATTAATATACAGATAGACAGATGATCAGATATACTTAGATATACAAATTAACAAAAAGATAGATAGACATATGAGGGTTTCCAACTAACGGAAAAATGCAAAAATGTTCGTTTGTATTTTGCAAGCTTTTTCGCGAAAATTCGCACTTTTTCACGATAGGTAATGAAGCGAAAATTTTCGTTCGTTTTTCGCAAAAAAAATCGCGAAATTTAAATTTCGCAAAAATATGTTCCACTGAAACAATATGTTTTGTAGCTGCAACAATTTATTGCGCAAAAAAACTTGTGGAATTCTCTGCTCTGAAAGTTTAACATTAGAAGTTTTATGATATCATAATCAATAATTTCTCTTCCATATTTTTTAGCGAAATTTTTGCATGTTTGATTTCGTTAAAATTTCGCATTTTTTCACGAAACTGATAAAAGCGAAATTTCGCGAAAAAAGCTAAAATTTTCGTGTTTTTTTTGCACGCGAACGAAATGCGAAAAAGTACGAAATTTTCGGCGTCGAATTAAGACAGAAAACAACAGCAAAGCTGTGAAAATCATGCAGTAACTCTAGTGCCCTGCAGTCGACTTAATTTGTCACCAAGATTTTAGGTTTGAAAGCATTTGATTTTTTAGGAGATTTTTCATCAATAACTAGATCTATAGTTTTAATTAACTAGATCTATAGCTTTGAAGGTGTGCACGACCAAGTTCTGAGAGTCCTGATCGATTTTAGCGGATGATACTTTATCTCAGTGAGAATCAGGAAGATATTAAACGCAAATCAGACAAGTATAAAGAAGACAATATATGGGAGTTAAAAGGTCTAGCGCCTACTGTATTCACTGTATAGTGTTTATACACAAAGAAACATTAAATAACAATTATTAATCAGTGAACACATTCAATAGATTTCAGTACAGATAAATTTAAACAAAGAATTTTAGAGCAGTAGTAGAGTAATAGGGTAGTAAAGTACTAAGGTAGAAGAGTAGTAGAATAGTAGAGTAGTAAAGTAGAAGAGTAGAAGAGTAGAAGAAGCGTAGTAGTGTAGAGGAGTATAGTAGGAGCGTAGTAGAGTAGTAGTGTAATAGAGTAGAAGAGTAGTTGTGTAGTAGAGTAGTAGAGTAGTAGTAGAGTAGAAGAGTAG
>NW_019397775.1:41909-42859 GCF_000591075.1 Eurytemora carolleeae | reverse complement strand
TTGTAATTCGAAAAAAGCTTGTTAACAATTAAAACATTCTATCTCGATGTAATCTCCTACTACTGTATATAAAAATCAGAAACGAGAAGTATTAGATGTGGCACTACGACATCTGCTCTATTTCCATTTGCTCTATGGCCATTTTCTCTAGTTCCATTTGCTCTATCAAGTCATTTGCTCTATACGTCATTTGCTCTATATTCTATCTGCTCTATACCTCATTTGCTTAATGACTGAACACGTCATTTGCTCTATAACCTTAAAATACACAATAAAATAGCTTTTATTGGAATTCCTGAGCGTAACTTGACTATGAAATGCGGGAATTTGTTTTCGAAAATTCGCAAATTGCAGTTTAATCAGTTCTTCAAAGTTCATCATGGCAGAGAGACTGCTCTATAATAAGAGGGGTAAAAAAAACCTAATATGTGGTGAAAACTATATTTATTCTACTCTAAACAAAACTATCTCCAGGAAGTTGGCGGAATAATAAAACTGTTGGAAGAATTGTAAAACGTAAAATTGTAAAAATATAGTTTTAATATGATTAGATATTTGTAAAATATGTTTATAGAGCAAATGACGTGTTTACTCATAGAGAAAATGTTGAGTAGAGCAATTGGACCATCACAGTCATAAAAATGTTTATAGAGCAAATGACGTGTTATGTCATAGATCAATTGACGTATAGAGCAAATGACTTATAGAGAAAACGTCGTGATCTATGAGCTATAGAGCAAATGGTTAAAAGAGCAAATGGAACTAGAGCAAATGGCCATAGAGCAAATGGAAATAGAGCAGATGTCGTAGCGCCATTAGATGTAGCCAAACCCGCATATTAAACGTATATTTCGATATGGGAGGTAGTTTTCGAACGTGTGTTGGACAAATTCTCAAATTCCATGGGCAACATCTTGAAATTAATGTTGGTTCAAAATATATTCAGCCTA
>NW_019397775.1:0-41811 GCF_000591075.1 Eurytemora carolleeae | reverse complement strand
ATCCTAGTATTACCCTACTCACTTGTTAGCTGTATACAGATATTTTTCTCTACTAAGAAAAGAAGAGTAAAAAAAATGAAACCCAATTTTTTCGAAATCCTTCGAATCCGGATTTTTTTAAAATACAAAGCAGAACGTCAAATTAAAATTATATTTTCGGAATACGGTGCTACCCGTAGCTGACCAAATTGTATAACATTTAAAGAGATGTTACTCACTAAAGGATATGTTACATTTTCCAATCTCGGTAACATATGTATTCAAGGTGGCTTATACCCTCAGATTTAACTGAATAGTGTTTTAATTCGATTTTAAAAACTTTTAATAAAACTTCAAACATTTCAAAAGTGTATTCTGTTAAAACTTACTTTCATATTAAACTTTGCAAAAATGTATTTTAAAAAAAGGAAAACCCGGTCTTTTTTGGTTCGTTTTTTTTCTTCAAAATTTGGCGTGATTATTTGCTTGTGATACGATTTGCAAAATTTTGACCCCGAAAGAAGAAATATGTAAAAACGAAAAACACTAGATACTGGATACTAGATACTAGATACTAGATACTAGATACTAGATACTAGATACTAGATACTAGATACTAGATACTAGATACTAGATACTAGATAATAGATACTAGATACTATTTTGCCATTTTTCTACCAACTCCGTTTTCAAAACTGTTACATAGAAACCCTAGCATTTCGTTCGCAATATCTAAAATAATTAAAGGGTTATGAAAAAGTGTGCGATTATCCTATCTTTCCGTTAACAATTTAAAAAAAAACTTTGTAATTCTTTGGCACTTCGAACAAATTGTTAATTTTTTTTTCTAACAGTGAGTGAGCTTGTGATGTGGACAAAAACATTTTATTTATCTCCAATTGAGATGATTGAAGGAACTTGTAATCAAGTCTTCTATCAGTCAGCACTCACTGCAGTTAGAGTAAAATTAAGGGAAAACTATTTTATCGAAATATCAAATCCTTTTTGCACCGGAATAAAATTTATAAAGTAGCAAAAACAAACTCAAATTTTCTAATCCTTATATCTTTGCTACCTAATTGTGTAAGTCTTAGATATTTCAAACTTTCATTGTTTGATCTAATATAACCCATAGTTTGAAATATCTAAGGTATGATTTCAAAGATGTTAGTGTTACAAAAAAAACTGAGTCTGTGGCAAAGACTTAATTTCTTAGAGGCAATATAGAGTCCAGTTATCCAAGACGAATATTTTAATACACATCTTAATATATTTTGAATATTTCTTTAAAAGTTATGAGAAAATTCATCTCAACTTGTTTTTAAATTGTACCAAAAACTGTAGGACTGGTGATGCCCCACATTTTCAGCCGTAGTAAAATAACAGAATCATATTTCTTTAATTTGTTAAAAGTGACTCCTAATTTCTATATAGAATTTAAGATAAAAAATCGAATTAAAAAAATGAGATAAACGCACTTATAAATGAGATAAACGCATCTATAAATGAGATACAAGCATCTATAAATGAGATAAACGCACCTATAAATGAGAAAAACGCACCTATGAATGAAATAAACGCACCTATGAATGAAATAAACGCACCTACAAATGAGATAAACGCACTTATAAATGAGATATTCGCACTTATAAATGAGATAAACGCATCTATAAATGAAATAAACACCTTTATAATTGAGAAAAACGCATCTATAAATGAGATAAACGCACCTATAAATGACTTTAAAGACCTCTTTAAATATAATTTTAAATTTTTTCAAATTCCCAAAATGGCGTCTGAAACAAAAGAATTAATGATACTGTTTAAATGAAATTGTACCTGAAGGTTAGAAATACAATTTCTCCTGAGCAAATGTAACAATATAAAGTTTAAGTGTTCAAGAGAGAGAAGGGAGGAGAAAAGTTTAATATTTTTCTAGTTTCTACATTATATTCCTGTCAAACACTAGAAAATTCTAAATTTTGATCATGGAATAAATACCAATTGCCATTCCTTTATAAAAAGCTGGTTTTTTGGTATGTAACAATTTTCATTTTAACCCTCATTTTTTAAAAATAATAATAAATAACAAAAATAATTTGTTATTTTTTACAAAGGAATGCCATTTACTCTCATACAAATTAGAATCAATGGAAATTTAAACCCTGCGCCCTCGGGTTTATCATCTAATCCCTCGGGGGTTTAAATTTCCATTGATTCTAATTTGTCTGAGAGTAAATGATACATTTGCTCAATACATTATAGACCTAAAGAGCAAACCCCGTAATATGGCAGTGGTATGCAAAGATAAAAATGCCTGATTCACAATTCGAAACCCTGGAAACCTTTATCATATCATTAATGTGAATGATTTTGCAAGTATTTCTAGGTTAAAAGTGTTAAATTCTAATAATTCCTATATGCTTTCCTGCAGTATAAATGCGGAAGTCATTTTTGAAGAGAAATCACGAGGGAAAATGTTCAATATAAAATGATAAACATAGATATGTAATTCATACTTGATCAGACAAAGCTTTAAAGGAATCTTCACATGGAGTTGGATTGACTTTACATTATTTAGTATCGCATTTCACCGCAAGAAATTTTTGTTGTTAAAAATAGTAGATTATATTCCTGAGGTGGAACATGACTATTATCTGGCCAAACTATGTCCTAAACATGAACAAAATATGTTTGAATTTTGTTAAAGAATGATAGAATTTGATTTAAAAGCCTACCTTAATATCTAGCCCTGTTCTAGTGCCCCAGCTTCCAACCTGAAAAAATCAAAATTATTTCTAATTTTCAAATTTTCACATTTCGTCTTCTCTGGGGAAATCAAAATAAAACCTTCCACGAAAAATAACTAAAATTTATTTTTGAAAAAACTAAAATAACTCCCAGGATAGTCTACACTATATTCCTCAATGGCTATAAAGGGACTGTATATTTAATTTCAAGTGACCCTCTCTGTAAATATGACAATGTCCGATTCACAACGGTACCCTTGAAAGCTTTGTCTTAATTATAAGTAAGAATCATAAATCATTGTTTGTAATTTTGAAAACTGATTATTTTCATTTGTGGTTTCTCCACAAAAGTGTATTCTAGTGCAGGAAACTTCTAGGAATTATCAGAAGCCTAGAAAAACGACAATTTTCTCCACATTGTGAATTAGACATTCCATTGAAATATAATCTGAAATTTAGTCATCAAATATTTAGACAGCCTCGACTGTAAAGTGTCGCAACGCTTTGTCCTTTAGTTTTACCAACTCACTTAAATTTTTTTGAAGCCCTAGGCATATACATTTTATAGATGCAACGCGCTTATTTCTAGATTAAGTTTAAAAGGAGTTGTTGGCAAAATACTGCTTTTGTTTTGCATGAGAGCGTGAACATCTTTTTTTAAACTTAATCAGGATTAATGTAAAATAGCAAAACTATAAAATTTTTTTAAAAATTGTATTTTCTCTTGAAACCGATTTCTTTAGTTAAAGGGAGTGCCCGGCTATGTAAGGTAGTTGAACTGAGTATGCAGTGTTGTGGAAAACTTCTTTCGGATTCATTGGAGACATATTAAACTTTTTAAAGATCCGTAAATCCTGAGTTTGAGCGCAAATGTGACGTTTAAAACTCCTACTTTGGGGGTGGATACGTTTTCAGAATTAGTTTTTTTTTAAATTATTAAATAAAGACGACATAAAATGTAACAACACTGCATACTCAGTTCAACTACCTTACATAGCCGGTCACTCCCTTTAAAAATTATAAAAATAAATATTTTTTATGAATACACTGTAGTGTACGACCTCCCGCTTGTTATTACAACTTTAAAGTCTAAAAATATAAACATTTAAAATATCAAAATTTTAAAGAAAAACTTAAAAAGTCTTTTAAATATATAGATTAGGGGTTAAAGGAAATTACTTTCTAATTTTTATATCTTCTCAACCAAATGTCGTAGACCTTAGATATTTCAAACTATGCATTCTGCTAGATCAAATAATCTAAGTTTGAAATATCAAAGGATTACGCTATTAGGTTGAAAAAATATAGAGGTTTAAACATTTGAGTTTGTGGAAAAGAATCCTTTCCCACCTTTTTTATGTTTCCTTTTTAAATAGGTTATTTTGCTTCTTGTTTGTTTTACAAATAATATTTACTATAAATCAAATAAAAATCATATATTCTTATTTATCTTGTTGAAGGTGTGTTGCTGCCGAAATATTAATATTTTTACTAACAATTCAATATTCAGTTTTCCAATTCCAAATATATTGAATTAGAATTTAAGAAAATTGACAAAAGTGTTCAAAATGATAAGTAAAAGAAAAAAGGATTCACGGGGGGTTTAATTATTAATGAATTGGAATTCAGTAAAAAAATAATTCAGAATCAAAAGTGATTATTAAACAAGATTTTATATCATTCCAAGCTTAAAAAAAACAGTTGTACTGAATGTCTCAAGGACGTCCTTTTTTACTTTTAAAGTATTTTTGGGACTTTTCTTTCAAAATTTACCCAAGAACATGATGGAAGATGCATCATAAGGAAAACATTTGAGAACAAGAAAAGTATAGTGCAGAAAATGCATGTACAACAAGAAATATGTGACAGGGTGTATCCTTAAGGACGTAACAAATAGAAGTTAGATTAATAGAGATCAAAAGCACTCATTTTTCGCCGTAAGCTTATACCCCTTTTCATTTTTCGCGAACTCCCATTAACTGCTTCGACCATGCATCTATTTTACTCTGTACATATTGTTAAAAAGAAAAATTTGAAAAATTACCTTTAACGAAATGTTGAAAAAGCTATTGAAGTATTTTTACCTCTTCCCATTTCATTTTGTGTTCTATTGTTGGACGTAAATTAACAATTTTTAGAGTCACGTGACGAGTTGTTCCATCCGGTTTAAAAACCGGTTCCTTGTCGTAGGAGGGCACAGTTACATTCAACAAATGCCTGAAAAAAATAAGTTATGAGGTTTATAAACTCTTGCATTGTGGATATCGAGGTTAATGCTTTAATCTACAGATTAACTTAAGCTTTACTTGATATCCAGTAAAGTGTCGTTTTGCGAATATCCAAAATTAAGATATCAAGCAGATTCTCCGTAAAATTCAAAAGTGCCCAATGTGGATTTTGAGAACAAGCTCTTTGCTTTTTGTACAAATATTCGTATTTTCAAAATGTTTCTTCTGCAAGTGCGCTGCAGGTCCCAACCTTCTTCTTTTAAAAGCAATGTAAGTATACTTTTAAGAAACCCTACATGAAAGATGGTGCAACCAGTGTGAGCTCAATAGCTCGGATTAAGGATAGGTCAATTGATGTAACCCCTTCAGTTCTAATACAGACCCGTAGCTTAGCTCAAATTGGATAGTTCCATTGATGCAACCCCTTCAGACCTCATACGGACCCGGAGCTAAGCTCAGACTTCAAATAGTCCGGCCTAAAAGCATGACAGCTTATTAGCTCTTTGTATAAAGCTATAGGTCGGACAGAAAGTGGGGCGGATGAAAAGTCGCCTCGTGTATAGTGTATTCAGAGTCTGTACGTTAAAAGATGCCATACAAAATCCGAAATCATGCTTTCAATGCGTAGAATGCTTTTAACGCCTGGAAAATTCCAGCCGCTGTTAAACTCTCTATCTAAAACTCAGGCCAATTTAGGCCACCAGGCTTTGACACAGGAGGGAACGGATACTAAGGTTTGCAAGACTTAAACCGAAATGGAGTTAGTGTCCACAAAGAATCGAAAGGAAGAGGATTAACCCGTCATATGAGGCTGAGGGTCTGCCAGAGAGCTTCGGCTTTCTTTGAACCATTAGTATCAACCAGTATTTGTTCTTTTTTATACTGTTAATACATTTTTTCCTCTACTCTGTATACTGTATACTTATTCACATCGGTTTCAGGCTTTATATTTCCCTTAACTTCGACCTCTTTTAAATAGTAACATACAAGGTAAAATAGGCATAGACCAGTACAATCTACAAAAGCACAATAGTAAATAGTAACAATGGCAATGCCCACTTTACAACGGTACCCTTGACAAGGATGGACACAGGGGGGGGGTACCTTCTCACCCCCTGATGGATTCAGGGGGGCCCTTAAGATTTTGAGGCAAAAAATGTTCCCAATTTAATAAAAAAATGTTCTTATTTTGATTTATCGTATGTATTTATCGTATTTGTCGTATCGTATTATATTTATCGTATGTATTTATCGTATTTATCGTATCGTATTATATTTATCGTATGTGTCCCTTTTTCAAGTTATACAAAGGAATTAAGATATTAAATACAAAGACAAAGAACTTGGTATATCAAATCATAGATAAGAAGATACGTACTTAAAATTAGGAACAAAAACAGTTAAGTTAAGCAATTTAGGATTTTAGGAACAAGGATAACAAAAGAATAACTATGCACATTATAGGTTTAAAAAAGGAAGAATACAATAACATAAATGTTGGGTGAGTTAGGAACAAAAAATTGGAAGAACTAGATTAGGAACATCAAATGAGGAACATTGACTATTGAGCTAGCTAGGAACAAGCATAACAAGCAAACTAGGAGTTTTATACATGCACTAAGAACATAAGAACAAGAACAATACATGAAATACATATAATCTAAGGAACAATAAAAAGATTGTTATGAAATTAGGAACAAAAATAAAGGATTTAAGACAGGGATTTAGGGACACAGTGCACAGTGTTAGGAATAGGAACAAAAGTAGGAACATTAAGCAATTTACAAATTAGGAACAAAAATGAAAAAACTAGGAATTAGGAACAAAAATAAAAAAAACAACGAACGTAATTCGTATAACATTAAATAATGATCAATCAACACATAAAGGTAATCCTACAGGTTTATTAAATAAGGAACAAAAAAATGCAAACATTTATATGCGCATTGTGCAAATGACCTCATTAGTCATTACACTGTACATGAATTTGGAACGAAAGTCAATAGTTAGAACATAAATAAAGTTAAGACCATGCATGTAATGGAATTGAGTTTTTGCCACAAACTCAAATTTTTTTAAATTCCTTTATCTTCGCAACCTGTAGGTTTAAACTTTTGAAATTTTAAACTTAGATTATTTATTGTAACAGAAATTAAAGTTTGAAATATAGAAGGTCTACGACATTGGGTTGCAAAGATATAGTGATTTGAAAATTTGAGTTTATGACAATGACTCATCTCCTTAGCAACAATATTGCAATTTTGATGAAGAATTAAGGCCGGAAAATTACTATGCATAATATGCAAGTTAGATAGGAACAATATTATAATANTGTATATACTGTATAGGATCCTGTATAGTGTATATACTGTATAGGATCCTGTATAGTGTATATACTGTATAGGATCCTGTATAGTGTATATACTGTATAGGATCCTGTATAGTGTATTATATACTGTATAGGATCCGAAACAACTGTTTAATAAAACTGTTCCCTCGGACCAACCAAATAAAACCTTTTTGGTAAATATTTGTCCTAAGGTTTAACATTTTCTGATCGAACTGGTTTGTTGTTCTTCCACAGACAATCATGGTACAATGTATCAAAAATTCAATTCCTTGAATTTTGCATAAACTTAAATTGCCTCAGTTTCAACATTTTGTTAAGACAATTCAAAATCAGTAAACGTGAGTAGTAACATCAAAATTATCAACACTTACATTTATTAACATTGTACAATTTTATTATTAAAATGTTCGGTGTACCATACACTACATCAGTTCAGGGAAAATCGAATTTTCACTGTAACACTAAGTTCAAACTAAAATTACTTATGTTATTAAAAAATATATTCTACATAACATAAAATTCAAGCTAAAATTACTAGTTTTCATACCAAAACTACAAAAATTTGTACGGCTCGCTCACTCGTGGATCTATATTATGACACCTCAGAATTTTAGTTTGTATTTAGAGATTGTTGTGAACCTAGAAAATCTCACCTTCCCTGGCTGAAATCCCATAGATAAATAAATAAACATAGATAGCTTATGTACGCAAAATCACCAAGAATTGTACAGTCCGCGAACTCATACTTCTAGGGGTCAAAGTGTACTTCAATGATAAGCGGGGTGGTTTGGTGTTTTAATGGATTTCATATTAGAGTGTAAAATAACTCCGGGAATGGAACTATTTGAACAATAATATTTGACTGAGTAATATATCATATTGACGAGAACTGAAGAAGGACATGAGAAGGACTAAACAAACTTAAATTTCTCTCTACAGAACTCATGTACACCACAAGTACTCAATGACATAAGAACAGCCAATGTTCACAACCGACCTAGTTAATCTATATTATAGGAATATCTTTAAAACATCTCTGTACATTTATATCTTTCAAGGTGAAAAATGTCGTCTTATGCGCAATCTATCTTTATCTATGTGAAATCCTGATTACACTCCTGACCCTTAAAAACTTTGCCTGATCAAGCATTACAATACTTACTTAGATATCTATGTTTTTCTTTTTTAAATTCTAATCAGACATGGTGAAATTATCAAAATCTAACACAGTTCTAGTCAGGAAAACTACAGTATCTTCCACAATATTGACCAGATTAAGGTTTAAAGGTTACAGTTGTAATCCAGACATTGCCATCTTTTCATGGAGTGTTACCTAAAATTACGCTTACAGATTTTCTACTCCTTCTCATACCACCTCTCTTCTTGTATGATAATGATTTGTATTTGTAAATACAGGTTTGTTTGGCACATTTAATTTCCTAATGTGACAGCTCGACAGAACCTTAGAGATAGGATTTTCCTAGAACCTACAGATATGATTTTAATTAATTCCTAGAACCTACAGATATGATTTTAATTCCTAGAACCTACAGATATTATTTGAATTCCTAGAACCTACAAATATGATTTTAATCAATTCCTAGAACCTACAGATATGATTTTAACTGATTCCTAGAACCTACAAATATGATTTTAATTAATTCCTAGAACCTACAGATATTTTCAAATATTTGTCTCCATCAAAATTCGATCTTCATTAAATTTTTGAAAATTTTGAAAATCCACGAATTTTTTTTGTTTTGTTTTACGATGTACACAAAGAGAACATGTTCACAATTAATTTAGAAGATGGGCGCGAAGCGCCCTCTAAGGCTAGTTTTAATAATTCCTAGAACCTACAGATATGATTTGAATTCCTAGAACCTACAAATATGATTTTAATTAATTCTTAGAACCTTCAGGCTACAGATATGATTTTAATTAATTAATTCATAAAACCTACATTTATAGATGAGATGTTCTTTAAGTAATTCATAAAACCTACATTTATAGATTTGATTTTAATCTTCGATTTACAACGATATCCTGTAAACTTTTACTAGATCAAGAAAGAATTATCGTTTTTTCCCGATTTTGATTTCTATGTAAAAGTAAACGTGAATTACGGATTTTGCAGACGATACCATGGTATGGATACTTTCTTAGTTTTAACAATTTGAAGATAGAAAAACGGCGATATTATCTATTGTTATAAGGTAAAAGGGTACCATTGTGTATCGGACATGACACTCTTTTAAATGGAAGATGACTTGAAATTACTTCGCGCCCATCTTCTGTTTCAATTGTGACAATGTTCTCTTTGTGTACATTATAAAACAAAACAAAAAAGTTCCCGAATTTTTAAATTTAATGAAAATCTAATTTTGATGGAGGCACATTTTTGAAGTTTTGATCATTCATAAACCTTCCCTGGGGTCACGTTAGGTCCCACACAAAATTTGGGCCCGATCGGTTTAGCCGTTTTGACGTTTATTGGATACAAACAGACATACAAGCAAAGTATGTATATAGATGATTTTCTCATTTAAACTGTTTCTCTGAAACTTTAAAATTGGATACCCTTAATCTTAATCTTGAAAGATATAAATGTACAGAGATGTTTTAAAGATATTCCTATAATATAGATTAACTAGGTCGGTTGTGAACATTGGCTGTTCTTATGTCATTGAGTACTTGTGGTGTACATGAGTTCTGCAGAGAGAAATTTAAGTTAGTTTAGTCCTTCTCATGTCCTTCTTCAGTTCTCATCAATATGATATATTGCTCAGTGAAATAATTTGATATTCACTCCTGAGTGGTTTAATAATTATGAAATCCATTAAAACACCAATCCACCCCTCTTATCATTGAAGTACACTTTGACTCGTAGAAGTATGAGTTCGCGGACTGTACAATTCTTGGTGATTTTGCCATAGAGAATAGAATATATAGAGAGGAATTAAAAGAATCTCTCGGTATGAATTTTTTCAGTCCCTTTCTTGATATATTTTACAAACTCAACCTGGTGATATATTTTACAAACTCAACCTGGTGATATATTTTACAAACTCAACCTTGTAATATATTTTACAAACTCAACCTGGTGATATATTTTACAAACTCAACCTGGTGATATATTTTACAAACTCAACCTGATGATATATTTTACAAACTCAACCTGGTGATATATTTTACAAACTCAACCTGGTGATATATTTTACAAACTCAACCTGGTGATATATTTTACAAACTCAACCTGATGATATATTTTACAAACTCAACCTGGTGATATATTTTATAAACTGAACCAGGTGATATATTTTACAAACTCAACCTTGTGATATATTTAACAAACTCAACCTGGTGATATATTTTACAAACTCAACCTGGTGATATATTTTATAAACTCAATCTGGTGATATATTTTACAAACTCAACCTGGTGATATATTTTACAAACTCAACCTGGTGATATATTTTATAAACTCAACCTAGTGATATATTTTACAAACTCAACCTGGTGATATATTTTACAAACTCAACCTTGTGAAATGTTTTACAACCTCAACCTGGTGATATATTTTACCTGTAAAATTCATTCCCCAGATCCCAGTTTGTGATATTTCCTGAACAAAATAATGGATGAAAATAATATTCGGAAAAATATTAAATTTTTACCATTTTCAAATTTTTTAAATTGTTTTTCTACAAAGGAATTGATTATTTGCCACAAACTCCATTTGTTTGATCGCCCTTTCTTTGCAACGTGATGGTGTAAACCTTTAATATTTAAAACCTAAATGAATTTATCATAGTTTGAAAAGCCTAAGGTCTATAACATTAGGTTTCAAAGACATAGGGATTAGAAAATTAGAGCTTATGGCAAAGACTCAAATCCTTTACTCTGTCTGATGAAAACAAATCTAAGATAGATTTATCAATCTTTTAATACATTTTTAATTGAGCAACAAATTCATTTTCCAATTTAATTTTGATGAAATCTATCTATCCATTAGAATCTATTCATCCTATTAGAATCCATTCATTAGAATCTATTCATTCATGAAAATCTATTCATACCATTAGAATCCATTTATTAATATCTATTAATCCATTTTATACTATTCATCCATTAGAGTATATCATCCATTAGAATCCATTCATCCATTAGAAACTATTCATCCATTTGAATATATTCATAAGTTAGAATCTATTCATCCATTAGAATCTATTCATCCTTTAGCATCTATT
Source organism: Eurytemora carolleeae (assembly GCF_000591075.1). NCBI lineage: Eukaryota > Metazoa > Arthropoda > Copepoda > Calanoida > Temoridae > Eurytemora > Eurytemora carolleeae. Next base: position 30,254 of record NW_019397775.1, on the reverse strand, counting down.
CATCCTTTAAATCTATGCATCCATTAGCATCTATTCATCCTTTAAATCTATGCATCCATTAGCATCTATTCATCCTTTAAATCGATTCATCCATTAAAATCTATTCATCTTTTTTTGCATCTATTCATCCATTAGCCTTTATCCATCCATTAAAATCGTTGTTAAATTTATCTATTCATCCATTAGCATCTATTCATCCTTTAAATCGATTCATCCATTAAAATCTATTCATCATTTTTTGCATCTATTCATCCATTAGCCTTTATCCATCCATTAAAATCGTTGTTAAATTTATCTAAAAAGTTTAACAAGCTTTTCTTAAAAGTTTAAAAATCCAATTTTGATAATCTTTAAAATAGGAAACATAAAATTATTTGAAAATTCATTTCGTCTTTATGTTTGAAACTCAATTCAAGCTAGAAACAATCCCGAAGTAATTGTACAGGGCTACACTTAAAATCTCAGTGAGTTGGTGAAGTAAAACTTGAAAGTCGACCCGGTATTACATTTTGATGCATAACTTTCATAAAAGGATTTTCGTGTGCCAGTTAGAAACAATGAAAACAAAGGTTGAGTTACTTATCTATAAATTACCTTCACATGATAGGTCGTAGTTCAATTACTTCGAACCAAACTCATAGCACCATAGGAGAATATCTAAATAGGATAAACTAACTCATAGCACCATAGGAGAATATCTAAATAGGATAAACTAACTCATAGCACCATAGGAGAATATCTAAATAGGATAATCCAACTCATATAGCACCATAGGAGAATATCTAAATAGGATAAACTAACTCATAGCACCATAGGAGAATATCTAAATAGGATAATCCAACTCATATAGCACCATAGGAGAATATATAAATAGGATAAACCAACTCATAACACCATAGGAGAATATCTAAATAGGGTAAACCAACTCATAGCACCATAGGAGAATATCTAAATAGGATAAACCAACTTATAGCACCATAGGAGAATATCTAAATAGGATAAACCAACTCATAGCACCATAGGAGAATATCTTAATAGGATAAACTAACTCATAGCACCAAAGGAAATTATCTAAATAGGATAATCCAACTCATATAGCACCATAGGAGAATATATAAATAGGATAAACCAACTCATAGCACCATAAGAGAATATCTAAATAGGATAAACTAACTCATAGCACCATAGGAGAATATCTAAATAGGATAATCCAACTCATATAGCACCATAGGAGAATATCTAAATAGGATAAACCAACTCATAGCACCATAGGAGAATATGTAAATAGGATAAAGACGAATTTTGAAAACTGAAATAAATCTCCATAAAGATTAGTCTCTGTTATTTATAGCCAAAATTTCTCTTGAATATTATTTAGAGATATTTTTGTATCCTGAGAATTGACTGGTTGTAAACCCCCGTCCCCGGGGCCATGGCAGGTCCCATAAACAAAGACGTCGGCTAATTCAGATAGCAATTTTGACATTTATTACTGGTTACAAACCAAGATTTATAACAAATTTAACAGTTAAAATCTCTAATATTACAATGGTATATGAACAATTTTATCAAAACAATACTTTTTAAAGAGGCTGCTCATAAAATTTCAATTTATGTATCAAAGACAAAGCTTGACATCTTTAAAATTTTTCTCTTTTTATGTTCAGCAAAAACTAGGTTATCTTTAGATAAGGGTTTCAAGGGACATGAAAATAGTTATTTAAGATTACTTTGACAGTCCCTTTAAATAGTCTGATTTAAGAATTAATTAAATATATTTTATTTTAAAAACTGATTTTACTAGTTTTCAAGATGATGGTTTTAAGGGTCCTGTTGTGTATCGGACATGACTCTCCATTAAAAAAAATAATGTCAAGTATCCCTGGTTCCCCTGGTATGGGGGGGGGGTGTACCTGAACGGCAAGTGGAACAATATGATGTAGGACTGTGTCTAGATCTACAATAAAGTGAATACCAAGCATACCGATGGGGAATTTCTCTCTCAAGCTCACTTTGTCCTGAAATTTATTAAATTTCTATTTTAAGAATAATTTTCAAGATTGAAAAAACTAAATATTATTTTGCTAAAACATTTTGTTGTTTCTCTTGAATATTTTCAAAATATTTTCGTCTTATCAAAAATAGATATTAACAACGTCAATCATGTCAATATATAAACTTGTATAAAATATAAAATATAAAATATGAAAATATTGAGAATAAAAAATGTTAGAGAATATATAAAGAAAGATTGTAAAAGGCAAAATTAAGTTTAAAGAGTTTTTAAGCATAAAAAGCGATTTATGCACATAAGTAGCAATATTTTTTGGGCCTTCGCATGAGAAATTACGTCACTTAAATTTGGAATTCCAACTACTCTAAACGTCATTTTACCCTAGGTTTTTGCACTATAACACGCTTTGTGTCACTTACCTTTTCTCACCATTCATTGCGTCATTTTAGCGTAGGATCTCCCAATAGATGCTTTGGGTCATCTTACCCTTATATAATCTCTTACTATATGCTTCGCATAATTTGCAAATTGATCTTGAAATTGATAGGATCTCTCACTACACTTTGCGTTTTTTTACCGTAGGATATTTCCCTATACCTTTTGCGCCATTTTACCATTGGATCACCCACTACACTTTGAGTCATTTAACCATTGGATCTCCCACCACGCGTTGCGTAATTTTACCTCAGGATCTTCCACTACGCGTTGTGTTATTTTACCTTAGGATCTCCCACTAAGCATTGCATAATTTTACCTTAGGATCTCCCACAACGCCTTGCGTCATTTTACCTTAGAATCTCCCACTAAGCGTTGTGTAATTTTACCTTAGGATCTCCCACTACGCCATTGCGTCATTTTACCTTAGAATCTCCCACTGAGCATTGCGTAATTTTACCTTAGGACCTCCTTAGGACCTTAGGGCCTTGCATTATTTTATTTTAGAATCTCCCACTACGAGTTGCGTTATTTTACCTAAGGATCACCCACTACATGTTGCGTTATTTTACCTTAGGATCACCCACTACGCATTGCGTTATTTTACCTTAGGATCTCCCACTACGCATTGCGTTATTTTACCTTAGGATCTCCCAATACGCGTTGCGTTATTTTATCTTAGGATCTCCCAATACATGTTTCGTTATTTTACCCTAGGATCTCCCACTACGTGTTTCGTTATTTTACCTAAGGATCACCCACTACATGTTGCGTTATTTTACCTTAGGATCTCCCAATACGCGTTGCGTTATTTTATCTTAGGATCTCCCAATACATGTTTCGTTATTTTACCTTAGGATCTCCCACTACGCTTTGCGTCACAATCCAGAGATAATTGCTCCCAGTTAATCCTGCAGCTGCCCCCTGACAAATAGATATGGGCGTTACATAAATTTTTCCAGGATGAGGGGGATGGATAACCTTGACACTATCCAAATTTGGCTTTTTTGTTAAAAATAAATTTGGGGACGTGAGGGGGGCACAGTGTGGTATTAAGGGGGAGGGCAGGTCCGCCAAAATGAGTTTATTCCATAAATCTCTTATTTAGATCAAATAAGTTGTTTAAATGTTATGTTTTAGTACAGAATTTCGACCGAAAATTTCATTGAAAACTCTTAATATAGAATTTTTCAACACGCTACCTGACTCGATCAAGGTTTTGGCGTGCTGCCGACGCCCCTAAATCTTTTCTATATGGCTGTTAGAATCTATTTATATTTTTAGATTGTAAGAAACCCCTATGCTTTCTTGTACTTTTGCTATAAAATATAAAATTTTCCCCCGAAATAGTTCTCTTTACAAAGACGCCATCTAAATATTTGATGGGTTTACATGATTTAATCAAGGATAAATATATGAACGGGAAAAGTAATTATAAATTAAAATTCAAAATAAAAAAATCAATCCAAGCTACAATTAAAACAATGTTTGTAAATGGAAAGATTATCAGAATATATTAATTTTTATCCATTCTCATCATGAAACATAAGGCAAATGGATTTTAAAAGGAGTATTGTGACAAAAACCCCTCTGACCCCGTAAAATACCCCACGGGGGGGGGGGGGCTAGTCAGATTTCCCTTCCACCCTGCCTGCAATAGATTTAAACATTCAAGGAACCAAGAATTTTACACCTTTATCAAGTTTTTTGTTTAGTATTTGTATCTTAAAACTTTTAAACTATCAGTTTTGCTAGATCACAGTTTACAGTGTCAAAATTTTAAATTGTACACCATCAGGTTGCCAAGAGTTATGGACTGGAAAATTGGTGCCAAAACTGAACATAGTTTCTATTTAATTGTTCAAATAAATCCCTTCTCTCTCGGCTCATCAAGATTTAGAGTGGTTTTAAATCCTACCTTCTGCATAATCAACTCGGCTTCTCTCTGAAATAACAAATATATAATTCTCGTTAAATTAAACCAAATTTTCAAAAACTATTAGAGCTGACACTTCTAGAAGTACCCCTAAGAAAATTCTAGTGGAACTTATTGATCACAGTGTGCGTGGAATCAAAACTAGATGAGATACGATGTCATAAAGTTGGACCAGTATTATCGCTAAAAATCTATCAACAAGTAATAGCAAGACAACATAAAGCAAAATATTCAGAATGGTGAATTTAAGAAAATGCATCTTTTTGAATGTCCGTATCTTGACTTTAAGTTTTTCTTTCAATTTCTGGTATCTGTCATTGCATTCCGCATTTGCAGTTTTTTGTTTTGCAAGTTTGACAACTATTTTGTAGAATTTAAGAATTTTAAAGTTGCGTGTTTTTTTGTGCCTACAACCACAACCAACATATCGTACACAAAATGTTTTTTTAAGCTTTGATGACTTTTGTACACGACAATCCACAGTAGTACATTCTAAGTCCTAAAAATCACATACACGTATAGTTAGAAGTATTTGTAAAGTTAGAGTTTGTAGATATTTGTAATATGTTTCTAAAAACAAACCCACAAAAGCTGTAATGAATATGACATTAAATAAATCTATACTGAGCATATTAAGAAAGGTATTTCAACCATCTATATTAATTTATACAAAATACAGATATCATAAGTTTTCCTAGAGGGGAGTATATTTTCTCATAAAATCATTCCCCTTCTTTGAAAATCATGCCCCCCCCCCCCCTGGAAGTTACAAGTGTTTTGTTGGGGTTTTATCAATTAGCTTAATTTGATTTTTAACGGAAAATTTTGGGAAAAAAGAAAGAATGAAAAAAAATTGCCCTCTGATGTTCAAATTTTCTTTCCCCCCCCCCCAAGATCATCAAAAGTAGAGGGGTTTGTGGCTGGGGGGGGGGGGGGGGGAAATAATAAAAATATACACCCCTGTTTTCCTGCTTTGTTATGTCTTCTCACATTATTATCTTAATATATTCCCCGGCCAAGGAGAAAAATAGAAAAACACATAACAAATATTATAATAAATATAATAAATATAATCATGAAAAGGAATGAATAAATGTAATCATTTGCTGGACGCAAGTCATGAAAAAGGGTGTATACATTTTTAATAAAGCCTTTATGTATAAACATGTGCAGTACTGGACAGTGTGTTTACCCTGTTGACAGTACACTGTATGTACAATGTACCGTGTTCTGTAGGATGAACAGTGTATGTGAATGTATACAGTGCTGTGTGTATACCTGCAGTACCTTTACACTGTACAGTACAGTATAAGTCCCTGTGTACTACACCTTATGTTTCTATGTACAACGCTGTGTATTTGCCTCTGTACTTTACAGTGCATAGTGTATGTACCTTTTGCACAGTACTGCATATTTACCTGTGTACTGTACAGTGTACGGTGTATGTACCTATGTACAGTGCAGTGTATTTACTTGCGTAATGTAAAGTGTATGAACCTTTGTACATTGCAGTGTAATTTCCTGTGTAACGTACAGTGTATGTACCTCTGTACAGTATTGTGTATTTACCTGTGTACTGCACAGTGTATGTACCCATACGTACAGTACTGTGTATTTATCTTTGTGCTGTACAGTGTATATACCTATATGTTCAGTACTGCGTATTTACCTGTGTACTGTACAGTGTAAAGTGTATGTAACTATGTACATTACAGCATATTTACCTTTATAGTCTTCAGTAAAGTGTAAAGTGTGTGTAACTACTATAATACGCTTTGTGTCACTTACCTTTTCTCACCATTCATTGCNGCACTGTACAGTGTAAAGTGTATGTAACTATGTACATTACAGCATATTTACCTTTATAGTCTTCAGTAAAGTGTAAAGTGTGTGTAACTATGTACAGTACTGCATATTTACTTGTGCACTGCACATTGTAAAGTGTATGTACCTATGTACAGTACTGCGTATTTACCTGTGTACTGTACAGTAGAAATATTCTGACTTCACTCTTAGCAAGATCCTCTACAGTATAGTTCTTAGATTCTGTTAGCTTGAAAACATCCTGGATTATAAACCTAAACCATAGATTAATAAATATATAGATTTAATAGTATAGTGTATTACAGTTCAGTGAATGCGGTACAGTGTACTGCATTACAATTTCTGTTTAGTGTACCTAATCTACAGTACCGTGTTCTGCTGTACAGTGTACAATGACTGCTACATAGTATACTACAGTAAAGTTTTCTGCTGTACAATGTACTTTAATACAATGAATACTGCAGTACGTTGTGCTGGTGTACAGTACCTGAAAGTATCTTGATATCCTGGTATTTTCTCACGAAATGTCTGCACAAAGTCATCGTGACCTTAAAAAAATCATAAAACTAAAAACAAAAACAAAAAAAAATAGTAAAAGCCAAATGCGGATTGATAAAAATTCTTGAAAAAATAAAAATGGGCTGAGAAAAAATATGTAAAAGTTAGAAGGGTAAAAAATAACTCAAAAAAGTTAATTGGAAAGAACAACTCATATCTAATAAGATAATTAGAATTTAAATGGGAAATAATAATGAACATTTCTTACAACAAAAAAATCATAAGTAAACAAATACAAATGAAAAAAATAAAATGTATTTTATTACTGTCTAACCTGAATATTCGAACATACTTTTTTGTTGCTTCCTCCCCCCCCCATGCCCCACCAGAATAAATAACCACAAATTTCTACGTGCACTTAGTGTGAGTTACGAAATAAAACTAAAATTTCCCCCTATTTTTTTCTTCAATTTTTAAAAATTATGATTTCTCTCACAATTCTTATCTAAAGTCATCTTATACCCTTCGCATTTCTCTTTTAAATTCATAAACCATTCATTTAAATTCATATTTTAATACATATGATTTCCCTCACAATTCTTATCTAAATTCCTATTACCTTTAACATTTCTCATTTAAATTCATAAACCTCTACACAATTCTCATTACATTTATAATCCCCTTTACAGTTCTCACTTTAATTTAAAATTTCCTTCACAAAATAAAGAAAGAATAAAACTTGCCATAAAATGTTTCTAAACTCAACCCCTTCAGGACAATTCAGAATTCCATTATTCCTGTCTTTACCTGCTATTCCACTATTACTGTCTTTACCTGCTATTCCACTATTTCTGTCTTTACCTGCTATTCCACTATTTCTGTCTTTACCTGCTTTTTCACTATTCCTGTCTTTACATGCTATTCCACTATTTCTGTCTTTATATGTTATTCCACTATTCCTGTCTTTACCTGCTATTCTACTATTTCTGTCTTTACATGCTATTCCACTATTCCTGTCTTTACCTGCTATTCCACTATTTCTGTCTTTACGTGCTATTCCACTATTTCTTTCTTTACGTGCTATTCAACTATTCCTTTCTTAACATATTGTTTCGCTACTCCTTTCCTTACCTGTTATTCCACTATTCCTTCCCTTACCTGTTATTCCACTTTTCCTTTCTTTACCTGCTATTCCACTATTCCGTCTTTTTCTGCTATTCCGCTATTCCTTTCTTTACCTGCTATTAGGACTGGACACTTTCCAACTTTTTCAAGCCGTTTCGATAACGGTTTTTCCAACCGTTTTTAAAATAAAATCTCAGGTAGCCGTTAGTTTTAGAGAGTTTTAGTGTTTCACATTTATTTAAAGTTACTGTTAATTAATGATCTCAATTTTATTAACAGCGTGGACGGAAAGTTTTCAGCAATTATTAAAGAATTAAAATTTTTGTTAATGGTTAGTAAAATTGTTACCGGCACAGCCCTTAACGATCTATTACAGTTTAAAGGGAATTGACGGCGCAAAGCGTTGAAAAAAAAAAATTTAAACCACAAAAACATTTAAAAAGTTCTTTTTTTTACAAGTTAAAGGTAATTTTAAGCAAAAAAACGAAATTCGTTTCGTTTTGTTTGCAACCGTTTTTTTTTCTTCAAAAACTTAGCAGTTTCGTTAACGATTTAAAAACTAACGGTTTTTGTCATTAGTTAACAGACACTTCCATTTATTTTCGAAAATCTCCGTTTTGTTAACGGAACTTTGCACAGCCCTACCTGTTATTTATTTATTTATTTATTTACCTGCTATTCCATTATTCCTTTTTTACCTGTTATTCATCTATTCCTTTCTTTGCCTGCTATTCCGCTATTCCTTTCTTTACCTGTTACTACACTACACCCTTTTTTTCCCTTAAAGTTGTTAGTTCATCGTCGAAAAATACTAACAATCCACCACCAGTTATATTCATTGTACTGTAAACAATAACGTAACTTTCCTTTTCCTTTCCTTATCCTTTTTTAGAATTGGGGGGAAATATTCCCACAACCTCTATTTTTGGATTTAGAAAATATTGCATAAATAAATAATTACTTATTTACTTATGATTGTAGATTACACATTTCGAAAAATGTATAGGCGCAGAATTTACTTACTTACCTCTTATTCCACTATTCCTTCTCTTACCTGCTATTTCTGAGGTGACAATACCGAACTGATGCCAATTATATCTAAACATTTTAATAGATTAAACTTTTTCTTTTCATTTCTTCTCTTCCCTTGTCTTCTTTCCCTTGTCTTACCACCGCTTGTTGTCTTTCCCTTGTCTTTCTAACTCTTGTCTACTTTCCCTAATCATGCTACCCCTTGTACACTTTCCCAATTGTCTAATTACCCATTGCCCCACTACCCCTAGTCTACTTTCCCTAGTCTTACTACCCCTTATATATTTTCCCTTGTCTAACTACCCATTGTCTTACTACCCCTCGTATACTTTCCCTTGTCTACTTTTCCTAGTCTTACTACCCCTTGTATACTTTCCCTAGTCTTCCTAGCCCTTGCCTACTTTCCCCTTGTCTTACTACCCCTTGTCTTACTACCCCTTGTCTTACTACCCCTTGTCTTACTATCCCTTGTCTTACTAGTCCTTGACTTATGGCCTTGTCTTGCTACCCCTTCTCTACTTTCCCTTGACTCACTACCTCTTGTCTATTTTCCCTTGTCCTCTTTCCCTAGTCTCAATGCCCCTTGTCCACTTTTGTTTGGCGTATTATCCTTTTCTTACTACCTCTTGTCTACTATTTCTTGTTTTACTACCACTTGTCTAATCATCACTTGTCTTATTATCTTTATTCTACTTGCTTGCCTTTGACTTCTTTTCCTTAAGTTTTTTCCCTTGACCTTTTTCCCTCAACTTCTTTACCTTGACTTATTTCCCTTGTCTAACTAACCCTTGTTTTTCTACCCATCGCTTTGGTACCCCTTTTCATTCTTTCCCTTTAATAATTACCAGTTGTCTAATATTCCCTTGTCTTACTACCCTCGTCCAATATTCCCTTGTCTTACTACCAGTTGTCCAATATTCCCTTGTCTTACTACCCTCGTCCAATATTCCCTTGTCTTACTACCAGTTGTCCAATATTCCCTTGTCTTACTACCAGTTATCCAATATTCCCTTGTCCTACTTACAGTTGTCCAATATTCCCTTAACTTACTACCAGTTGTCCTTCCCTTGTCTTACTACCCTCGTCCAATATTCCCTTGTCTTACTACCAGTTGTCCAATATTCCCTTGTCTTACTACCAGTTATCCAATATTCCCTTGTCTTACTGCCAGTTGTCCAATATTCCCTTGTCTTACTACCAGTTGTCCAATATTCCCTTGTCTCACTACCAGATGTCCAATATTCCCTTGTCTTACTGCCAGTCGTCCAATATTTCCTTGTCCTACTTACAGTTGTCCAATATTCCCTTAACTTACTACCAGTTGTCCAATATTCCCTTTTCTTACTACCAGTTATCCAATATTCCCTTGTCTTACTACCAGTTGTCCAATATTCCCTTGTCTTACTACCAAACGTCCAATATTTCCTTGTCCTACTTACAGTTGTCCAATATTCCCTTAACTTACTACCAGTTGTCCAATATTCCCTTGTCTCACTACAAGATGTCCAATATTCCCTTGTCTTACTACCAGTCGTCCAATATTCCCTTGTCTTACTTACAGTTGTCCAACATTCCCTTGTCTTACTACCAGTTGTCCAATATTCCCTTGTCTTACTACCAGTTATCCAATATTCCCTTGTCTCACTATCAGTTGTCAAATATTCCCTTGTCTTACTACCAGTAGTCCAATTGTCCCATGTCTTACTACCAGTTGTCCAATATTACCTTGTTTTACTTACAGTTGTTCAATTGTCTCTTGTCTTCCTACCAGTTGTCCAATATTCCCTTGTCTCATTACCAGATGTCCAATATTCCCTTGTTTTACTTACAGTTGTCCAATTGTCTCTTGTCTTCCTACCAGTCGTCCAATATTCCCATGTCTCACTACCAGATGTCCAATATTCCCTTGTCTTACTACCAGTCGTCCAATATTCCCTTGTCTTACTACCAGTTGTCCAATATTTCATTGTCTTACCACCAGTTATCCAATATTCCCTTGTCCTACTACCAGTTGTCCAATATTCCCTTGTCTTACTACCAGTTATCCAATATTCCCTTGTCCTACTACCAGTTGTCCAATATTCCCTTGTCTTACTACCAGTTATCCAATATTCCCTTGTCTTACTACCAGTTGTCCAATATTCCCTTGTCTCACTACCAGATGTCCAATATTCCCTTGTCTTACTACCAGTCGTCCAATATTCCCTTGTCTTACTTACAGATGTCCATTATTCCCTTGTCTTACTACCAGTTGTCCAATATTCCCTTGTCTTACTGCCAGTTGTCCAATATTCCCTTTGTGTTACTATCAGTTGTCAAATATTCCCTTGTCTTACGACCAGTAGTCCAATTGTCCCTTGTCTTACTACCAGTTGTCCAATATTCCCTTGTTTTACTTACAGTTGTCCAATTGTCTCTTGTCTTCCTACCAGTTGTACAATTGTCCCTTGTCTTACTACCAGTTGTCCAATTGTCCCTTGTCTTCCTACCAGTTGTAAAATTGTCTCTTGTCTTACTACCAATTGTCCAATTGTCTCTTGTCTTCCTACCAGTTGTCCAATTGTCCCTTGTCTTACTACCAGTTGTCCAATTGTCCCTTGTATTCCTATCAGTTGTCCAATTGTCCCTTGTATTCCTACCAGTTGTCCAATTGTCCCTTGTCTTACTACCAGTTGTCTACTTTCCCTTGTCTTACTAATCCTCCTACTTTCAATTGACTTATTTCTCTTGTTTTACAAACTCTTGCCTACTTTCCCTTGTCTTACTATCCCTTGTAGTACTACTCCTTTATTTATTTCCCTTATTTGGGGAAATATTCACACAACCTCTATTTTTTAAATATTCTCCTGAAACACTTAAATTTGTATATTTTTGATATATCTCATAAATAAAAAAATTACTTACTTATTTACTATCTTAAAACTCTTGTTTTACTTCCCTTACTACCCCTGGTCTTACTACCCCTTATCTTATTTCCTTTTGTTTACTTTCCTTCATCTTCTTTCCCTTGACTTCTTTCACTTGATTTATATCCCTCGTCGTACTACTCCTTGTCTTTCTACCCATCATATTGATACCCCTTGTCATTCTACCCCTTGTTTAACTACCTGACAAGAATGGAGAGCATGGCTGAAACCTGGTGTTCTATTGTTGGGGCTGAACAAATTAAAATGATTTAAAAAATTTAATTATAATTTTTGACATTTAATATAGTTAATGATTTTTCTCTTAGATTTCTATTTATTCTGAATGCTTGGAAATAATTTGATTCTAAAATATTGACGTTTCAAATTAAAACATATCAGAAGGACGTCAGAAAATATCAAAACTTAAAAACAAAAATTAAATAAATTAAAATGATGATACCAAGAAAGAATATAAGGAGGGAGGGATAATAGGATTGAGAGATAATGGGATGGAGGTATAATGTGATGGAGGGATAATAGGATGGAGGGATAATATAATGGAGGGATTATAGAATGGAGGGATACTAGGATGGAGGAGTAATAGGATGGAGGGATAATAGGATGGAGGGATTATATGATGGAGAGATAATAGGATGGAGGAGTAATATGATGGAGGAGTAATAGGATGGAGGAGTAATAGGATGGAGGAGTAATAGGATGGAGGGATAGGATGGAGGGATAATATGATGGAGGAATAATAGGATGAAGGAGTAATAGGATGGAGGAGTAAAACAATGGAGGGATAATAGGATGAAGAGATAATAGGATGGAGGTATAATAGGATGGAGAGATAATAGGGTGGAGGAGTAATAGGATGGAGGAGTAATAGGATGGAGGGATAATAGGTTGAATGAATAAATAATTAAAATGGCTTATACCTAACTGAAGTTTACCAATAGATTTCTGTCCATCTTGGAAGGTTCTCTGGAATACAGTTTAAATACATATATATATATGTGAATATATAGATTATAGATAGATAGATATATAAATAAAGATAGGGTCAGTTTCATTTGCCATAATATTTTTGCCATAAATACTTTTGTCATAATTACATTTGCCATAATACATTTGCTATAAGTAACACTTGCCTTAATTTCACTTGCCATAATTAAAATTAAATTTGGCTAGAATTAACGAACATATATTCTTTTTAAATTACAAATTAAATACAATTTTACAAATCTAATTCAGAGACAGTTCGAATTCGGGTTCGAATTCTAGCTGAGCACATTTTAACCGAACATTTCCAATATTTCACTTCTGTAAACGAAACATTGGCTACATAGGTGTAGTTGTTGCTGTCTCGAACCATTGGATTACCTTTACTTGTGGTCTCAAAGGTCACTAAAGGGTCCTCCATTGTGAGAAAATTAGGAGCTGAACTTGTTACAACTGTTTTGTTTAAAAAAAACAGAGGATTAAGCATTAATCCTGATATCCACCATTCTAAAGTTCCCAGCTCTGTTCTGTTTTAAAACAATGAGAAAACTAAAGTTGGGAATTTTCATGGTCAAATTTCCCGCATTTACAATAAAAAAGACAGATTTATAGCTTTTTTAAAAAGTAGAAAATTATGACAAGTAATTATGGAAAGTGTAATTATGGTAAGTGTAATTATGGTAAGTGTAATTATGGCAAGTGTAACTTATGGCAAGTGTAACTTATGGCAAAAGTATTTTGGCAAATGAAACTGAGCCACAGATAGATATACAGATATACAGATAAATAGATAGATAGCCAGATAATTACCAGATGATGTAACAAGGATTAGTATCCTACCTTCTCTAGTCCTGAATTATCTGGATTCCAAGCTATCACTGGTATACCAAGGTAAGCTGCTAACTGGAGAAAATACTGGGAGGAGGCAGTTGACCGACCGTACCTACCAATATAACCGGGTCAACAGGGTGTTCCAATACACATGGAAATTAAATGACGACCTGTAAATTACCTTTGTTCCATGATTTAATTTTAAAGATAAAAGAAGTTAGACCTCGTTTTGGAAAGCACATTAGACTTTCAATCTTTTCTTGGTGCACTTTCTGTCATTTATCAATTATCGGAAATCATAGACGATCTTCTAGTCGTCTCTTAATTCCCATGGTTATTGGGACACCCTGTATTTACACCATTTTGCAACTAAAGCACTTTCAAGGGACAGGGCATGGATTTAATTGTGGTTGTGGATTGCTTACTACTTTATTTTAAACAAACTTCCTTATCTATAGCACCCTTCAAATGATAGAGTACACATGCTATGTAGAGTACTCAATTCGGACCTGATAGGATCTAAAGATATTCTACATAGCACTGCTGAGAATGTACATGCTCTCATCTGAGTAATGCTGCGATGAGTAAATACATTTAAAACAATGTAGTGATATTTTAAAGAAAAGAGATTATTATGCTTCCATAAAAAAAATCATGTCATTTTAACCCATTGTCTCTGTTTCTGTCATGAAAATTATAAACTATTAGATATTTCTAATGCACAAAATATTCACGTAAAAAGCTCTAGCTACGGTTACGGACACTGTTTCCTTCTGAGACTGTGGAAAAGTTAGTGGAAATGTATAAAATGTTTTATGTTATTAAAATTTTATTCAAAGTTGTTAAAACAGCCAAAACTTTTCTTGAAATTCATTTCATTTCTTAAATTTTTAATTTTTCTTGTTTCATTTTGGAATTAATTTGTATTAAATTTTTTTGCAGGTTTCTGAAAATGCCTGAATTAAATATAATTAATCTGAAAAACTAACCCTAAAGGGACTGTAAACGTAAATTCAAGTGAACCTCCATTTATAGAGTGGCATGTCCGATTTACATTACAAACCTACCATTTTCTGAGGAAAAATGATGGAGTTATCTCTCTTTTTCTATCTTAAACTTCATTATTTTCATTTACGGTCTTTTTTACAGACTGTCGAATTCAGCCAACAGAAGAAAGAACGAAAATGGTAAGAATTTTGCAGTTTTTTCACACAGAAAAATTTTAATGTCTTCTTGTGTTCCTGGAAGTTTTATATAGTGTACATTACACTCTATAACTGGAGGGTCACTTGAAATATCGTGTACGCTGTCCTTTTCTGTTTTCATTTTATTTAACTATTTACTCCCCTCGTTAGTTTTCTTTATGCTAAAATAAAAAAGAATGCTTTGACACATTTTATCAGATAAAATTATATTAGTTTTCTCGTGTCATTGCTAGCCAGGGGATTAAAAATAGTTTGACTTTAGTGAGACACATGAAACTATGCAATAGAAGACGACATTAACGTAATAATTAATATTTTAATGTTGATACAAAGCAAATAGATTTAATGTTAACTTTAAATCTTTTTTTATTTAAATGGGTCTGTTTACACTGCGCGATTGCTATCTCTCATCTTAAAATGTAAACTTAAAGTTATATCTTGAGTCTAAAAGTCGTCTCCAAATATTTCAGACGACACTTTATGTTGTTATTTGTTTCATTATATAGTTTTACTGCATTACCTTAAAATTGTTGTATATTTAGTGTTGATTATTAAGAATAGTTATTTTAGTCTTCACTTAACAGTTTTATGAGTCTCACTTATGTTTATCATATCATCTATCAGCAAATATAATCCTTATTGGTGTTGTTTTTTCATATATCATACAATATCTAAACCAAAAATTGCCCCCTCCCCCTTTCCTAACCCGCCGCACGATAATTTAACCTTTATATAAAAACCATTTCAGATCTAATTGATTTATAATCAAAGATAACATTTAATTACTTTCCACAAATATATTTTTTATTTGATTTATTGCAAAATAAAAACCTTTTTTATACCTTTCAGTATCTGTGAGATATATAATTGCAGCACTGGAGTTTCTTATTTGGTCACACAGTAGATCTAGGATATCTAAACAAGGATATAAAGTAGTAAAATATCTAAACAAGGATATAAAGTAGTAAAATATCTAAACAAGGATATAAAGTAGTAAAATATCTAAACAAGGATATAAAGTAGTAAAATATCTAAACAAGGATATAAAGTAGTAAAATATCTAAACAAGGATATAAAGTAGTAAAATATCTAAACAAGGATATAAAGTAGTAAAATATCTAAACAAGGATATAAAGTAGTAAAATATCTAAACAAGGATATAAAGTAGTAAAATATCTAAACAAGGATATAAAGTAGTAAAATATCTAAACAAGGATATAAAGTAGTAAAATATCTAAACAAGGATATAAAGTAGTAAAATATCTAAACAAGGATATAAAGTAGTAAAATATCTAAACAAGGATATAAAGTAGTNACCTCTGGGGGGTGGAGACACAGCAACCTACCTCTGGGGGGTGGAGACACAGAAACCTACCTCTGGGGGGTGGAGACACAGCAACCACTTCATCGAAATTTATAGAATCATCTGGAGCTCGTAACTCCTGTCTTCTGCTAAACTCAAACCTAAATCAAGGAATTAATATAAAGTATTTGAACTAGCTGTATTGCTGGTTGAACTAATTCTCTTTTCAACCGTTGACCACAGATATCAGAGAATTTTTTCATTAAACCTTTCATAGTTTAATTTTACTTTAAATCTTTAATTCCAAGCACAGAGAAAAAATCAAATATCAAGAGGTGATCTATTAATCGTTTATGTGCTTATTTGATTGAATCCAAAAGCCGCCAAAGCTGTTAAAAGCCGATCAGACCTAACATTTTGTAGTAACTGACATAACCCCAGGAAATGTTTATTTCCGGTGAAAATAGAACAATGTTGCCTACACTTGTTGCTTGAAATAAAAACACGAAGTGCTCTAAAAGTCTTCTCATGAATATTTCATAAAAGCTATAGGCAACCAGAAGTTTCACTTTTTCATCCATTTTTTTCACCTGTAGCTCTCGTTGATTGCAAGCAACACATTCTGAAAAACTTTAATAATTAGCTTTTGCTTTTTTGTAGATATTAATATCAACATATAAGTTTTAAAAATAAAAATATTTACCCGGTCAAGGTTGCTAACAAGAGGCAGACATTAGGTAAAATAAAAATAGTAAAAATTTTGTTATAAAAATCAATTTTGATAAAATAGCTAGATCTATTATTCACATCAACCAAGTGGTTTTCAAACTTAACTTTTTCAGAAACAAAAGAGTAACAAGGAAAACGAGAACGATACAAGAGTAGATGAGAAAATATTTGCCTATTCACAACATTACCCTTCCAAATGTTGTCCGGGATCCTTGTTTTTCTCTCTAAAAATGTATGCATTCAAATTACGGCTAATCTATTATTATTCCATGGTTATGTGCAAGACAGGAAAGGAAATAAAAATGGGTTTTCCTTTTTTATTTTTTTTTATTTAATTGTTGGTAATCGAATATGTAACTCTATGTAAACAAAGGGTCGGCAAACTCCAGCTTTAGAATGATGTTTTTTTGGTTCGGGTTTTAATACTGTGAATATTTCAAAATTGTGTTCTGTAAAAGATAGCTTTTATGAAGCTTTGCAATACTTTTATGATGAGAAAATAAATGGGAAAAACTAATCAAAAACGATCATTTAACGCGATCATTTTTATTTCGTGTTTTAAATACATTTTCTCTTAGGGTAAAAATTTGGCATAGTGCAAGAAATGCAATCTTTAGAATAAATAACTTTGAAATTTTATAAATCTTTGTGGAACCTCTAAAAGTCCAAAAACCCTCAATTTAAAAAAACCGAACCAAGCAATGTCTCATATCTAACTGTACATATCAAACAGTTAAAATAATCTATAAAAATAAACCAAAATATTATGAAAAAGTTTGTTCTTGATGTTAGATTAATTTTGTTTACATCTTTATAATTTGTTTTTGCAGTTTCTATTACTTCTTGTTTGTTGTTCTTATATATTTGCTTTTTCTTATTTCAACTAAACTACATTCTGACAAAGAATATTGTAACAAATTTTCAAACCAGGAGCAATACTTGTAACAAATAAAAATAGTTACAAAGAATTATTTGATAATTTGAGAACCAATTTGAGAAACCGAAGATATGTTTTTCATTTTAACAGATACCATGAGAACCAAGTTTTTTAAACTCTATTTTGTGGCAATTATCTATTGTTTAAGGGAGAGACCGGCTGTATAGCTATGTAATATATTTAAACTGAGAATACAGTATTGCAGAGAAAAGCTTTAGGATTCTTTTGATACTAATAAGACATGTTTACGGTGTACCACTCCTGTATGCCGAGTCCAACAGCGCCTGATCCAATGAGGGTTCAGCCATGTGTTTGTAGTGACGTACAAGAAATTATAGTGACGTACAAGAAACTATAGTGACGTACAAGAAACTATAGTGACGTACAAGAAACGTTTTTTTTTTTAATTCTTGAATAACATGCAAACAGGTTGAAGAAAGATAATGAACTTCTATCATAGGAAATATTTTTTAAAAATTCATTCCAAANCTTTATTTAAATTGTGAAGACGACATTTTGAAGAAATTTTCAAAAAAAAAATACAGAAACAGCAAAGGTAATAGTGATAATGAAATTATCGATTCTACGGTTCTACAATGGCTTTCATTGATAATTTATTTTAAGAAAAATGTTCCTAAACAGCATATTAGTTTATAAATACACTTTTATAAATGTTTTGACAGGGTTATTTAATAATTGTAAAAAACCTTTCTTCTGCTGGCTGAAACATACTGGTGAAATATTACAAACAAACGCTCTTATAAAAGAATTGAACACCGTAAAAATGTATTATTGGTATCAACTTAATTCTAATGTTTTTCTCTAGAATACTACACTTTCAGCTTGAACATGTTACATAGCCGGTCTCTCCCTTTAAATAACGCCACATCGTACTATTGTAAATCAGGTATGGTAAGGTCTTTATGTTCGTGAAATTTTAATAATCACTACTATAATGTCCGCCTGCCTAAGACTGCTTGAAATAATCTGTAAATATCTACGTTTCCTCTCCAACCATTGGGTGTGCGGGACTATTATACCAAGTTTCAGAAATACTCTAAAATGGAAAGAGTTAAAGGGAGTGTTCAAATTATTCAAAATACCTTAAATTTTGATTTCAGGATTTCTGGGAGCCAGGAAGTCCAAACATTATTTGTTGAATAAGTGTCGTAACTATATATTTCATCATATCATTATTTACAGTTTGAAAGAACCTGTAAAATCTTTCCCTGAGATGTTTAGAAAGATGAAAATTTCCCTTTATGATAATTGAGGGACTGAAGTATGGTTTTGGTGAATTATATTGGCGTACTAAGCCTAGGGGTGTCAGAAATGATTTTTTTTGCATATTTTTAAAAACTTCTATAAAACTTCTAAAGTTTAATTTTTGATGAAACTTTTTGTTCTGGATGATTGCAAATATCTATCTAAAACTTTCTTAAACCGGCATATTTTTTCTATATTCATTTAGTTAAGAGTTTGAGTCAAAATAAGTATTAATAAATATTGCGTTATATCGAGTAGATATCCTTAAACATACCGATGTAAAACCTTTCAGAAAGTAGGAAAGATTCTGCAGAAAAAAGTTGCCAAACCAAACAGAATTTTTATTTTGAACAAATATATTTAGAACTTTTATAGAAGCTTTTCTGGGTTGCACTTTACTCTAGTTTTGCATTATTTTCATTTGTGTAAAACAGTAAAAAAGACATTCTGTTGATGGTTTAAAACTAAACAGCTGATGATTCATTGGAGGGAGGAATGGCAAAAACACCAATTTGTAATTCTAAAATCTTTTCATGATTGTGACAGGTAATACTGAGTGCTTCAGGGTACAGGGTACTACAATGTACTGCAAAGTACTGGGCTTTACTGGGGTATACTGGGGGGAGGGGGTACTGGTACCGAAGCCAAACAGAAAATTTTTTTTAATAAAAATATATAAGTAGAATTTGTGTCGAGTGTTCATTTTCCTTGTTAGATGAAAATACACCCCAAAAGTACGTGACAGAAATTTACAGTTTGAACTATAAAAACTTGGAATGATGTAGGGAAGGACAAAGATTCATATTCTCTGTTCTGTGTGCACTGTGAAGGGATTAGAAAGATAGGAAAAAGATCAGACGTACTTTTTTAAAATTCGTAAAACATACTACTTGCTAACTTTTTTTAGAGAGTTAAAGGGCCTGAACAGAATTTATGCCACAAACAATAATTATCAAATTCCTATATCTTTGTAATACAATAAAGTTAAACTACAAATTCTACGAGATTAAATAATCCAAATTTGAAATATCAAAGGTTTACACCATCAGGTTCCAAAGAGATAAGGATTAGAAAATTTGAGTTTGGGACAAAAAACTCAATTCCTTTCCAGTAAACCTTTATGCAAAAATGACAATGCCCAATTTACAACAGGTATTTATCTAATCAAAAATGTGAAAGATACAATCCTTTCTCTGACTCCAAAAGTGTTGATTTCTGTGAATTTCTCTATTGCTTCTTATAAGCAAGAAATGCGCAAGCCACTTTCGCAAAGAACCCGCAAATGAAAATGAAAAGTTTAAAGAATCAAAAACATTAATTTATAATTCATACTTGACCAGCCAAAGCTTTTAAGGGTACCGTTGTGAATCAGGCATTACCTTTACACATATAGGCTCTTTAATGCGGCTTATTTTCATATTTTAAATTTAACATTTTTAAATTCTAAATTTTCAAAGTTTAAATTTTCAAATTTTTAATTTTTAAATTTTAAAATTTAAATGTTTTGATTGATAAATAAATGAATAAGTAAAATTATTGAACAGCTCGAGGCTGTATAATTGAATTGATGTTGGACAAAATTAATTATAAATTAATTATTAATTAATTATTAAAAATTGGATATTGAAAAACTTGCCTGTGATCAAAGGTTTCTTCGCTGTAGATAATACTATGCTCTGAAGAATAGAAAAATAGATAAATAAATAAAAAAAAAAAAATATAAAAAATGAAAAATATAAAAAATGAAAAATATAGATTATCGTGAGACGTAAAACAATTTGCTTAGTCAAATTCATTTTTAAACGTGAAGTTAAAAATTTACTCAAATTGAAACAAATATTCATATGAATAGATAGATAGATAGATAGATAGATGGAAAGATAGATGGATAGATAGATATAAAGATAGATAGATAGATAGATAGATAATTTTGGACGATTTTTTAGATTTGACGGCCAACGCCTCAAACACTTAAATAACTAGTTTTTTAATATAACCCATAATATAGAGCTTGAGTGATAAATGAAAGTAGAAACTCACTTTTTTAACGATACTTATTTAGATAAACCAAAATGGAATTTTAAAAATAAGTTTTATTTTAATCTTTTTTCTTTTCCTGGTCGACGACCCCCTTTCCTGTTTCCGTAGATATCGATTCCTCCACACCCCTCTAAACAAAAGTATTAATAATAGGGAAAATACAGTGGTCCAAAGGATTGCAGGCTCTCAAGCAAAATTTTCCCAATTACTCCATGAAAATAAAAGTTAAAAACATGTGATTTAGATTTCTAAGATGTACAGTGGCCGAATTTAAAGAATTTGAGCGGCGGTTTAAATTTAAGCCGCGGCTTAAATATGGTTGGTTCCACTTAAAATTGTATCAAATGTTTCAAGATTTAAGCCGGCGCTTAATTTAAACCGGGTTTTGGCAGATTTAAACCGCGGCTCAAATTCTTTAAATTCCATCTCAGGTCTATTGTTTAAGACTAGACAAAAAAGTATAAATAAGTTCAAGCCCAAGGCGGTATGACAGTTTAAAGTCGACCCAATCTTAATAATTGATGCTACTTTTCATAGCATGTGAAACTTTTTAATTAAAAATGTAAAATTATTTTTTCTTTAGCGAGAACTAAAAGCAAAGGAATTGAGTCTTTGTCACAAACTCTGATTTTCTTATCCCCATATCTTAAGATCCCAATGTCGTAGACCTTAGATATTTCAAACTTTGGATTCTGCTAGAACAAATGTACTAAGTTTGAAATATCAAAGGTTTACACCTTGCAAATATATTGGCATTAGCAAATATGACTTTGTGAATAAGACTCAATTCCTTTATTAAACAAAGAAATTGAAAAGAATCTACAGCGTTTAGTTTAATTAACAAATTGAAAAAAAAAAAACATAGATCACAAGGGAAGGTCGATTTTCCAACTTAAATAAAAATGTCAATATGTCGAGATCAAAAGCTTTTCCGTTTCTATAAAGTCTGTGTTTCACAACGGATATTTTTTGGTTTACATTAGTGATTTAAACAAAAAAGCGTTTGAAAGAGTTTGAAATTATAAAAAAAATAGTTTTAAAATCTTTAACAAAGAACTGTTACAATTTGAGCAGTTTTACAAGAATTACAATTAAAAAATTAATTTCTAGAACTAATAAGCTTTAATTAGAAAAAATATAAATTTTTATTCTCATCGTTTTCCTATCATTAAATATATGTAAAACTTTAAACTTAAATCTTGAAAGTTTCAACAAATTTCTAAATTTTAAATCCCAGGCTTAGTATAATGTCCTTATACTGAGCTAGATGTACAGTGCACACATTGAAAATTGAAAATAAAAAAGTTTTAAAAATAAAATTGAAAAATAAAATTGTTTAATAATTTACCTAATGTAAGAAGAAAGAGAACCTTGCACCATAGCATATCAACACACAGACTGAATACAACCTTTTTTTAACATATTTATTTTTATAATTTTAATTTTACCAACATTCTATTAATAATCAGAAGATAGCAATTAGCAGCTGCTGGTTTTTTGCAATCTTTGTTTTAAAATCTCCATT
Source organism: Eurytemora carolleeae (assembly GCF_000591075.1). Taxonomy (NCBI): domain Eukaryota; kingdom Metazoa; phylum Arthropoda; class Copepoda; order Calanoida; family Temoridae; genus Eurytemora; species Eurytemora carolleeae. The sequence continues at coordinate 7,646 of NW_019397775.1, read as the reverse complement.
TTCTTGTTCATGGTTTGTTGCGTCATCAATTATATTCGGCTGTTTTTTAAAAAGAAAGAAAATTTTCTACAGGCATCTTCTGCCAAAACTACAACATCCTTTTAAATTCACATAAAAATATTAAAAAAATAGTTGAACTTGCTATTCTAAGCTGAAATGCAGGTTTTTTTCTTAATAATCTTAAAACGGCTTACTCTAGAATATGCAAAGTTTGAGCGTTTTGGCGTAAGCCTATTTTACATTTCTGAGGAAAACCATACGGGGGGGGGGACTCAATCGTCACATAGGGTTAAAAAATAAAACCTGCAGAAAGAAATTTAAACATACCTATTATGCAAGAGAAAGTCAATTGTAGATGTAAAATATTTTTAAATTTTATGATTTCTGAAATAAAGTATAAACGTAATTTTATAACCAAATATTTAATAGAACTGAGTATTGGTGTACTTTATTAAACCAGTACATAAACAATGATATTGTACTCAATTTAACCAATAACAAAAACTGATAATGTACTCTATTAAACCAGTACATACACACTGATATTGTACTCAATTAAACCAATACATAAACACTAATACACCAACCAATACACAAGCAGTTGTATTGTACTCTATTAAACCAATACATAAACACTGATATTGTATTCTATTAAACCAATACACAAACACTGATATTTTGCTCAATTAAACAATGACACAAACACTGATATTGTACTCTATTAAACCAATACACAAGCACTTATATTGTACTCTATTAAACCAATACATAAACACTAATATTGTACTCTATTAAACCATTACACAAGCACTTATATTGTACTCTATTAAACCAATACATAAACACTGATATTGTATTCTATTAAACCAATACACAAACACTGATATTGTGCGAATTGTGCTCAATTAAACAATGACACAAACACTGATATTGTACTTAAATGTGAACATAGCAGACGAAACTCTTACAGATTACAGCTTTCTCAGAAGGTATCACTATACTAAATCAAAGAATTATTTAAAAAGAAGATATCGAATTCGTCACTGAATTCCCATGTTTATTGGGACACCCTGTACATACACATCTCAAAGAACTTACTGCCCGAGGTGTAAAAAGTAAGTTCTAGAAAATAAAGTCACAAAGTGATAAAACTCAATTTCCAGATACATTTTTATTTTAAGAACTTTTCTTCCACAGGACTTTTTTAGGGCCAAATGTTAGAACTTTATTTTCGAAAACTATTTTAACGAGAACATTTTTGGCGGTTACCGTTTATGTTTGGTTTAGTACAGATAACGTGGTAAAATTAAAATTTCCAATTTTATGAAATATTGTAAAAATACAGCAGAGTTTACTTCATGGTAAAATATATTATATTTTCAGATGATTTATGCCATACACAGTCAGAGCTGGGAACTTTTGAATGGTGGATATCGGGATTAAGGCGTAATCCACTCTTTTTCTTAATCTCCAGATTAACATAATCTTGCAAGATTATCTTAAAAGTGTATGAAAAACGATAAAATTCAAATTAATATTTAATCATTTGAGAAACTGTAGCAGCCAATCAGAGAAAAGCTGGCAACCAATGAGAGAACAGAAATATTCTCATTGTTGAAAACAATTAACGGATATCCGAGGAGAGAGAAAAAGAGTGGATTAAGGACTAAAATGAAAAGTTTCCACAGTGGATATTCGGATCAAGAAGTCAGGATTAAAGTTTATCCATTCTAAAGTTTTCAGCTCAGATCAAATAAACAATACAAAAAAACTTGATTTATCAGTTAACTCACCTCAAAATCTAATTTTTTTATCCTTATATCTTTGCAATCTAATGGTGCAAAACATTCATATTTTAAAGTATAACTTTTTGATCTCGCAGAATTTTTGGATTGGAGTTTGTTGCAAGTAATAGTTCCTTTGCGGCATGATGTAACTTTTCTGTGGATTGTATACAAGCATAAATATACCAAAAGATATAAAAGTATTTATGCTTTTTTACAACGATGCAATGATTTCTGTAAATTATTCTTCAAATATACATGTATTATCTATACATAAAAAGTAATAATCTCTGTTTGTATGACCGATCACAACTCAGGAACCCCATTAACGATTTGCTTCAAATTTTGATTGGGGAACTCTATATAACCACAGGAATGTTCTTAGCTAGGTTAACTATTATAAAGAACACTTGCAATTTATAAAGCAAAAAAGAAATTCAACGTTTTAAAAAAATCAGTTTCGTTTTCGTTTTCAACCGTCAATTTTGATTTCAAAACGGCTAATCCGTTTCGTTAACGATTTAAAAATTAACGGTTTTTGCCGTTCGTTAACGGATTCTTACGTTTATGTTCGAAAACCTCCGTTTCGTTAACGGAACTTTGTCCAGCCCTAGCAATACCTATAGCTATGAAAGGAAAGGGCAAAATCGAGCTTAGGCTTTAATTTTGATGCTAAATAACATGCTAAGCCTTAAAAACGTTCTGATTACCTAATGTTCACACTTAAAACGTGCTGATAACTTGTTGTTTTGCTGATAAAAACGTGTAAACCAAAGATATGTTAGATTAAGAATAATTTAGAATAAGATTCAAGATTAAAGTATTAATAAAGGGATCAGTATATATGTTTATACTAGAAAGGGATTTATATTTAAAGCACAATTATTAGATGGAACACATTTTCTCAAGGTTTCAACTCAATCTGAGATTTACCTGAAAATACCGTGCTTTTGCATATTAAAAGGACTGTAAGCGTAATATTGCAATATCCGACTCACAACTCTGTACCTTTCGAAGGTATGAGTGCTATTAACCTTAACACCTGATTATTTTTAATTGGATGACTTTCGCATTTCTATTGCAGGGAAAGTATCAACATTAAACTCCTTTAAACCTAGAAAATCGAAAAAATCTCCACATTACTACTCAGATTCTTAAAGGGGGTGTCGTGAAATATGAAAGAGGGTATAATATAGTCTTACGTCCAAAAATATTCGATGGAGATTGCTACTAAACTTACTTCTATATGTTGCGTTAAGGAGAAAAATGTTAAAAACGACTCACACCGCCGAAGAACGTAGCATTACAAAAAATTTCAATATTCAAATCGGATCGTAAAAAAATCTATTTAATTCCATGCAAAACATTCAGATATTGCAATTTATAATCATCGATTTTTTTCGACGCATTCGTATATTGTTGATATTTAATAACATTTTTTCTTGTTTCATATTGGATGTACTTTAAAAGACGATTTTTTTTGGTCGCTAGAGGTGTCGTTGGATTCTTTTCCACGTGGAACCCCAGAAAAATTGAGAGCAAAGACACCTAGCGTCCAAATAATCCTCGTTTAAAGTATATTGTAATATTGTATATTGTTTAAAGTAAATGAGACAAGTAGATAAACAATATTAGGAAGTATCAACTATAAACTATTGCGTCGATTACGATCCAAGTTGAATGTTGCAACTTTCTGAACTTTTATAGACGCTACGTTCTTCGGTATGAGTCACTTTTAACAATTTTCTCCTTATAGACGCAACAGATAGAAGTAGGATTAGTAGCAATCATCATTGAATATTTTTCGACGTAAGCACCCTCTTTCATTTTTCGCGAACACTCCCTCTAAGATTACCGTTCTGACTCGGACATTGCTTGGAGATTACCTTGAAATTACGCATACAGTCCCTTTTAACATATCATTAACTAAACTGCACTGTAGGATCTTTTAACATATCATTAACTAAACTTTACTTATGCAAGGAAAGTTATTTCAGAGGTGTACGCATTTTTTGTACTGCAGTGTACTGTCTTTGGGCGGAAAAGTAAACACAAGACGGATATCACAGCCTGACATGGAATCAATTTTCACAAAAATAATCTATGAAATATTCTGGTCTATAGGAAACTATTATGTGAACTTTCAAAAGTATCGAAATTAAATGCTTTTAACAACCTCAGTGTTTGTTTGGTGAGTGTTAAGAAAATACCGCACTTTGTTTACTATAACCTTTTTACTTGAAAAAATCTTCTTAGAAATCAAAACTTAATAAGAAAAGTCGTCAACATGTATAATTATAAACGCTGATCCCTTTATAAGAAATTTAAAACATTTTGGTCTTCTTAAAAGCTCTTAAATAAAGTTAGTCATGATTAAATAAAAATAAGATTTCAATCTTACGCGCAATTTATTTTAAGTTCACGTGAAGAATATTAAAAAAGTGCATTTTCGTTTCATTTAATATCAGACTGGGGCGTCTTTTTTATTTGTCACGTTAATGGGACTGTAGCAAAGCTTAATTTCAAGTGACAATATTCACGCAAGGTACTCTTTAAAGTTTTTTTTTCAATCAAGTATAAATAGTATATCCATGTTTATAGTTTTATAAACTGATTATTTTGTGTAAAAGTGATTTGAAAATTGAACAGAGTCAAACACTTTTCAATTTGATGATATATTCCACAATCACATTAACTTCAGGGTCACTTAAAAAGGTAGTTTTCGCGAAAAATGAAAGGGGGTATAGGTTTACGGCAAAAAATAAGCGCTTTTATCGCAGCGTCTACAAGGAGAAAATTGCTGAAAACGACTCACACCGAAGAACTTAGTCATTGATTATTTTTCGAAGCATTCGTATAAAGTTAATATTTCATATTTTTTTTGATTTAAAAAAAAATATATTTTGCTGGCGCTGAATTTTCGAACATTCCTAGAATATATGAAAATTTCGTCTTTTTAAAAATCTTCGAAACAGGAATAAGTGTTTTCAAAAGAAACATCCTGATCATAAAAAATGAAATATCAATTATGTACAAATGCTTCGAAAAATAATCGATGTTTGTAATATCTGAATGATTTGTTTGGAAATAAATTCTTTGTTTTAAGATCTGAGTTGAATGTTGGAACTTTCTGAATTTGCATGAACGCTACGTTCTTCAGTATAAGTCGTTTTCAACAATTTTCTCCTTATTGACGCAACAGATAAAAGTAATATTAGTAGTGATCAAATGCGATTATTTTTCGCCGTAAGCTTATACCCCTTTCATTTTTCGCGAACACTCCCTTTAAAATTACGCTTATAGTCTACAGCTTGTAGTCAGAGATTCTATTAGTTGGAATAACTATTCCATAAACTTTATTTTTTATACACATGTCGTGCCAAGACGTGGAATGAGAATGTTTATTTTCTATTGATATTGATTACATAAAATATATATTATTCATTCATATTTATTTAGGATTTTATTTACTTATATATACATATCTTTGACGTTTATTGGATAAACGGACAGACAAACATACAGATTTTTATTGGGCAACTGCCAAACAAGTTTTCTCAAAAAAAGGTTTAGGAAATAAAGTCCCGTGGAAATAAAGTTCTATCATTTTGGTATTTTTTCTCTGGCTCCAGAGAACAAAGGATGTTTACAAAAAAAGGGACTTGATGATATTAAAAACACTCCTATGTATATTCAATATGCAGATGCATAAAAGAAAAGTTCTTTTCAACAAAAACGTTTAGGACTTGAATTCATTTCCCCATTTATTGGCAGCCCCCAGGAATTCAGGAATCTATAAAACTTAGGACTTTATTTCAATTGAAATTTTGTCCTAGGACTTCACAAAATTGGAACTTTTCAGCTTATTTTTTATTTCCAGGTTTTTAATTTCATAAAAATTTTTTCATGTGACTTCCTTACATAGATCCTCATGTGACCCCAGGGAAGGTTTATGAACAGTCAAATTTTTACATTTCATATTGCTAAAATGCACCAAATTAAAAAAGAAAAAACCGCGAAAAAGTTGACTGCAATATATAAATATACATTTCATATTAAATTGTTAGTATGTAAACTGTATACAATATTCTGTATTCTGTAATATGTAGTGCCTTTGTAGACAGTAGATAGTTAAAGATCGTTAAACGATCGCTTTTTGTTTCGTTTTTCGATTGTTTTCAAAAACGATCGTTTCTTTTTCGGAAAAAAACGATTGATTTTAAAAACGATCACTAGTTTTGAACTTTTATAAAAACGATCAGCGATAGTTTTATTAATGATTGTTTAAAAAAACCTATCGTTTTTGAAAAGACGATCGTATTTAATTTTTTACTGATAAATATGCTAATGATCGTTAATGAAGGATCATCGTTAACGATCGTTGAAGAAGGGTTGTCGTTAACGATCCTTAACGAAAAGACGAACTATATAAAAACTGTCATTAGCGAAACGGTGAGCTTTATAAAAACGATCATTTTGCTAAACGATTGTTTTTAAAAACGATCGTTTCATTTTCGTTTTTTGTCGTCGTTTTTACAACGAAACTATCGTTTTTCAAAAAATCAAAACGTGAATATCCCTACTTAGTATCCCAGCCGTTGATACTGTATCAGCAAATGGGCTAATTAATCGAGCATGGGGTTCATGGTCCCTTGGCCTTCTCATCCCTTCAATGTGTAAAGCCATTCACAGCGCTCAGATATGCAAAGTGTTACTGTAGACTGTAGATTGTCTACAGTCTTAGCAATATGTTATAGCTCTAAAATAATTAATGTTTACAATAAAATTTAAATTACTCAATAGGCCACCATAATTGGCTAGGTACTTAAATGCTCTGCCTTTAACATCCATTACTTGGTCGGGGAAGTAAACTTGGGATTCAATATTAAATTAGAAATCGAGAATATTGAGGTATGGGGATCTAGGCCAATCCTTACCCCTTATTTTGTAGGCTCTAGTTTACACCATTCGATATCAGAAATTTTTCGAACACATCAAAAATTTCAAAACCCGTCAATATTGGTCTAAAAATTGAAGATTTAGCTACCACTACTTTTTTCCAGAAACCAAATACTTAAAACATTTAAATTCAAAGCCAAACAATCTATTTAAGTACTTTAAATTTGACAGCTCAAATTTTTATTTTGAATAATCTTTTTTGTTTGTTTATTTTCTTGTGATTTTTTTTATCGATTTTGATGGTTATTATATCGTTAGAAATGACGAGGGTCAACCCAGACCTAAATACATTTTCAAGAAATGTGGAATTAACATCTACTTTTTTTACTTTATAGAGGTTTGGTCCATCACCATCACCGAGTTTTAAAAATTTTTTTTGTTATTGTTTCATATTAATTGTACAAAGAGATGATACTCACAGATAGAGCCACAATTGAGGTTTAAATAGAAGATCTTAGTAAACTATAAAAGAGGAAAACGAAAAATCTACATTTAAAGCGTGAAAACTGGTTCTGATGTTAAATCTTGTCTGACTTTTAATCAGGACAGGTCCTTTAGTTTACAAAAGCTCTGTTCGTAACTGTTGTCCTTAATATCATAAAAATACAAGCCCGCTAAATGTCGTCTTACCTAGATCGTAGCTTAAATTTTAAGAATAATTCGGCTGAAACCAATTTCGGATTATTCACAAGACATTGCCTATTGGTATACAAAGAAAATTAAGATTGATAACAATTTTAAACTCTTGTATTACCCCTTTGTTACCACTGTGATACTAATTTTGAAACCGCTGCCATTGCTAAACATTGTGAGACCATTTGATGGTGTCGTATCGTTTGCACTAATGATTGATCGGACTAACGTACATTCGCACTAACGTTCATTCGGACTAACGTTTTATTT